>NC_079395.1:22900064-23117564 GCF_029220125.1 Pseudoliparis swirei | reverse complement strand
TCCTACTTCCAGTGTCCCACTTCCTGTTTCCTACTTCCTGTGTCTTACTTCCTGTGTCCTACTTCCTGTGTCATACATCCTGTCATACTTCCTGTTTCATACTTCCTGTGTCCTACTTCCTGAGTCATACTTTCTGAGTTCTACATCCTGTATTATACTTCATGTGTACTACTTCCGGTGTCCTTCGTCATGTATCCTACTTCCTGTGTCCTACGTCATGTATCCTACTTCCTCTGTCTTACTTCCTGTGTCCTACTTCCAATGTCCTACTTCCTGTGTCCTACTTCCTGTGTCCTACATCCTGTGTCTTACTTCCTGTGTCCTTCTTCCGGTGTCCTACTTCCTGTTTCCTACTTCCTGTCACTGGTCATCTTATTTTGAGTTTATAGTTCAACTTCCACATGTTTGAATCTTATCTGTAAAAACTAAAGTCAGACTTTGAGTCTGGCAGAGGGAATATTCCTTATGGGGGCTTATTAGGCCGTATGTAAACAAAGGGAAGAAGAAGAAGAACTACATTGTATATCTTGAAGTCAATGCAATGAGATGTTTGTGTTTGTCTGTAAATAGTCACAAAGCAGAGATTGTAATGTTCCCCATGTGTGTACATGTTCTATGTACACACACGTGTAGCATGTTTTATACTTGTGGATACAATCCAGTTAATCTTATTTCCATATCTGTCATTTCTAAATATCCTTTGTTAATCCCTGATTCTGAAAACCTGATGTTTTCTGTATCCATGGTAACAGAGAGATGATGTTTCTTTTGTAAATGTTTCACTTTTATCTTGAGAATTACAGAAGATATATAAATATAAAACTTTACTCTGAGACAAACTCTAATTTTATTGTATTAATCATTTAATTTAAGATGAACATTTCAAATCTACATCAAGTGTCATTCAGCTGATACATGAACAAGTATCCTCAAAACATCTGCATCTCTGTGTCTTTGTGTCTCTGTCTCTTTGCATCTCTGTGTCTCTGCTTTTGTGTCTCTGTATATATGTGTCTTTGTGTATGTGTCTTTGTGTCTCTGTGTCTTTGCATCTGTCTCTCTGTATATATGTGTCTTTGCATCAGTGCCTCTTTGTATCTTTGTGTTTTTGTATCTCCTTGTCCTTGCATATTTCCATCTATGTGTCTATAGATCTGTGTGTCTCGATATCTCTGTCTTTTTATCTATGTGTCTTTGTGTCTCTGTATCTCTGTGTCTTTAGATCTATGATTCTTTGTGTCTCTGTATCTTTGTCTCTCTGTATCTCTGTGTCTTTAGATATATGATTCTTTGTGTCTCTGTATCTTTGTCTCTCTGAATCTCTGTGTCTTTAGATCTATGATTCTATGGGTCTCTGTGTCTCTGTATCTCTGTGTCTTTGTGTCTTTGCCTCTGATGACCAGCCTGTGTAATGAATAGCCCCTCCCCCTCTCCTCTGCAGGGGTGTCAGCGGACTAGTGGACACCACGGAGCTGGGCGTGAAGATCGTGGAGGATTTGGCCAACTCATGGCCGTGGATACTCGTGTAACTATGACAGCACGCACAGAAAAACCACAACACCTGAACGCACCTCCCAGACATCCAGCTGCCGTTGAGCTAGACGTGAACACGTCGTCAGTAGCAGCTCTGCAACGTGTTTTATATAATATATTTGTTTTAATGTTCCACATCGCTTCCTCTCATGAACCTGATTCTTATTTGACGGTTCATTGTTGATGTTTCCAGTTTATTCTCATAAATCTGTTACAATTTACAGGGTCACTTTGGTGTTTCTCAACCCGGGTCCCATGTGTCCGTGTCCCGGTGTCTTCTGGGTATTTTCATGTCGTTCTCAACAGACTGCAATATAATCACAGCGGTCACGAACACTAAATAATAATAACACTTAAGTTCAAAGAGGGTTTCAGGTTCTTTCCCGTTGAGTGGGCCGACCCGGACTGAGCTGAATCCCATCCGCCCGTCAGACTCCAGCAGGGTCCGGGCTGAGCAGCACCAACACGACCCGCGGCCTGGTGGTTTCAAACCGGCTTCTTCCTTCATGTGAACGAGCTTCAGACCGACTTCAGAGTCGCTTCACTGACTTTCACTTCCGTTTATTTGTATAGCGCATTTTCACAAATTACAAATCCTCCTCAGAGGGCTTTACAATCTGTACACATCGACATCCCTGACCTTTGACCTCACATTGGACCTCGAAGCGATGCGTCCGCTCGTGGGTTGAGTGGATCGTCCTGTCGTCTCTTTGATGTTTACCGCGCTGCTGTTTGATTCCTGGTGGATCCGCTCAGCCGGCGTTGCTCTCGCTCTACGTCTTCGCCTTCCTCCCGACGTCGTACCGTCGCCCCAGACACGCGGCGGCCGCTTCACGGTCCGGACCGGGCTGACGTGTGTGCGCGTGTGTGTGTTGTCACAGAGGCCTGCTCATCGCCATGGCGATCAGCCTGCTCTTCATCCTGCTGCTGAGGTTCACGGCCGGTCTGCTGCTGTGGACGACCATCGTCGCCGTCGTGCTGCTGCTGGCCTACGGTGCGTACACGTCGGGGGAGGAGCTCCTTCACCGCCGCCCCCATCGCCTTCTTGAAGCGTCTCGTGTGTGTGTGTGTGTGTGTGTGTGTGTGCGCAGGTATGTGGTTGTGCTCCGCCGAGTTGAGCCGGCTGAGACTCCGACCCGGCTCCGACGTGGCCATCGTGGAGGTGGGCCTGCAGACCGACCTGCAGGTCTACCTGCAGCTCTCTCAGACGTGGATCCTGCTGCGTGAGTCCAGAGCGTCCGCTCACAGATTATCACTTTAAGATTTTGTTTATTTCCTTTCATGAATATGTTTTTTCTCAGAATACAGCGGCCACTTGACTTATTATTTTTTGATATAAAATGTTCCCAGTACATAGTTATGGTTTAATTCAACCAAGTAATAAAAGACAATTCAGCTTGTGTACATGGTAAGGGAGTTTAAATAGATTAGATTAGATTAGATATTCCTCTATTACAGGGGTTCCCAAACTTTTTAGGCCACGCACCCCCTTCTACATCCCGACCGGGTTCACGCACCCCCAATCCCCCACACCTTAAAAAAAACGCAACGGAATGCAAGAGTTGTTGACGGGGGGCGGGGGGCGAGTGACTTTTTCTTTGCTCAGTCCCGATGCGCGCGGACCGGCGTCGGAGCTCTGCGGCGACCACGATCGACGTATTGAGCACCCCTGCATTCAAACATTAAATAGCCGAGAGTTTTTTTCAGCGTAAGAAATACGATGTGTGGCGGGAGTGCGTGAGTTAAGACCGAAATGACACTTGAGAGCCCTGAGAATGTTTAATATTAATTATTACACCATTAGAGTAGACCACCATTACATTTTTCCTCTCGTGCACCCCCTAGAGGCCACACTTTGGGAATCCCTGCTCTATTAGGCCCACAGTCGGGACATTTCAGGATCACAGCAGTAGCATTAATAAAAGATCAAAATAAAGCACAAAACACAATAAAAACACATAATACTAATAAATACTAAATACAAAAATACTAAATATACAGAGGAATCTAAATATATACACAAGGCAGTGACCAAAGTGAATTACCAGCAGGTTAAAGTGTCCATGAAAATAAATAAAAATAAATAATATAATGTGTAAATAATAATACAAATATCATTGTGTACTTTTTTATATATTTTTTTACTCCAATGCCAATAAAGCCACAATAAATTGAATATCAATTCACAGCAATAAATAATGTTTGTGTTGTCAGTGGCGTCCTTGGGGGCGGCGGAGGCGGCCATCTTGTTGATGTTGATCTTCTTGAGGCAAAGGGTGCGAGTGGCCATCGCCGTGCTCACCGAGGCCAGCAAGTACGACCTCTGACCGAGAAACGCCCGAGAGGAAGAGGAGCGGCGAGAGCGCCCGCTGACGAAGGTGTGTCTGTCGTTGCAGGGCCGTCGCTCACGTCACGTCCACCCTCCTCTTCCCCGTCCTCACCTTCCTCCTGCTGAGCCTGTGCGCCTCCTACTGGGCGGTGACTGCCGTGTATCCTTCACCGCCAGAGCGGCCGCCGTGTGACCTCTGTGTGACCTCCGTGTGACCTCCATGTGATCTCCATTTGACCTCCGTGTGACCTCCATGTGACCTCCGTGTGACCTCCATGTGACCTCCGTGTGACCTCCGTGTGACCTCAATGTGACCTCCATGTGACCTCCCTGTGACCTCCATGTGACCTACATGTGACCTCCATGTGACCTCCGTGTGACCTCCATGTGACCTCCGTTTGACCTCCATGTGACCTCCGTGTGACCTGCATGTGACCTCCGTGTGACCTGTGTGTGACCTGCATGTGACCTCCGTGTGACCTGTGTGTGACCTGCATGTGACCTCCATGTGACCTCCATGTGACCTGTGTGTGACCTGCATGTGACCTGCATGTGACCTGCATGTGACCTGCATGTGACCTGCATGTGACCTGTGTGTGACCTGCATGTGACCTGTGTGTGACCTGCATGTGACCTGCATGTGACCTGCATGTGACCTGCATGTGACCTGTGTGTGACCTCCATGTGACCTCCATGTGACCTGTGTGTGACCTCCATGTGACCTCCATGTGACCTCCATGTGACCTCCATGTGACCTGTGTGTGACCTGCATGTGACCTGCATGTGACCTGCATGTGACCTCCGTGTGACCTCCATGTGACCTCCGTGTGACCTCCGTGTGACCTCCATGTGACCTCCGTGTGACCTCCATGTGACCTCCATGTGACCTCCGTGTGACCTCCGTGTGACCTCCGTGTGACCTCCATGTGACCTCCGTGTGACCTCCGTGTGACCTCCGTGTGACCTCCGTGTGACCTCCATGTGACCTCCATGTGACCTGTGTGTGACCTGCATGTGACCTCCATGTGACCTCCGTGTGACCTCCATGTGACCTCCATGTGACCTCCGTGTGACCTCCGTGTGACCTCCATGTGACCTCCATGTGACCTCCGTGTGACCTCCGTGTGACCTCCGTGTGACCTCCGTGTGACCTACATGTGACCTCCGTGTGATCTCCGTGTGACCTCCGTGTGACCTCCGTGTGACCTCCATGTGACCTCCGTGTGACCTCCGTGTGACCTCCGTGTGACCTCCGTGTGACCTCCGTGTGACCTCCATGTGACCTCCGTGTGACCTCCGTGTGACCTCCGTGTGACCTCCGTGTGACCTCCGTGTGACCTCCGTGTGATCTCCGTGTGACCTCCGTGTGATCTCCGTGTGACCTCCGTGTGACCTCCTCGAAGGTCAGAGGGTTCAAACGTATGTGGTTGAAGACGGGTTGTGTGTGTCTTTAACCAGCAGCAGCTACCTGGCGTCCTCGGGGGAGGCCGTCTATAAGGTCGTGTCTCCGGAGGCCGGCTGTCCCCATGGCAACAGCACTTGCAACCCAGAGGTACGGTCGGAGTGTCAGTCGGTGTGTTGACTCCGCCTCCAGGGCGTGTCAGCTGCTAGCTCCGTTAGCCGAACACAAGCATGCTAACAACGACCTAGCGCTCCTCGTACACACACTCGTACACACACTCGTACAACATGAGTACTACCACAAGTAATACCATGAGTAATACCATGATTAATACCACGAGTAATACTATAAAACCATGAGTAATACCATGAGTACCCCCCCGCCCTCTCTGTCAGACCTTCAACAGAACCAGCGTGTCCCTCTCGGCGCCGTGTCTGGGCTCTCGGTGCCGCTTCTGGTTCTACGGCGGGGAGTCGTGGTTCCAGCGCCACCTCTTCCTGCTGCAGCTGTCCAACCTGCTGGCGTTCCTCTGGCTGCTGAACTTCCTGCGGGCCCTGGAGCAGTGCGCCGTGGCCGGGGCCTTCGCCAGCTACTACTGGGCCCGGAGGAGGCCCGGCGCCGTGCCGCCGTGGCCGCTGTCTGCGTCGCTCGGCAGGGCCGTCAGGTCAGAGCCCGACCCGGCCTTCATCAACCTGTGTGACACAGTGTATTGAGATGCTCCTCCTCCTCCTCCTCCTCCTCCTCCTCCTCCTCAGGTACCACACAGGGTCTTTGGCATTTGGAGCTCTGATTCTTTCCGTTGCCCAGCTGGTCCGGATCGTCCTGGAGTACCTGGAGCAGAAACTCCGAGGTACACACAGTCTGACTGAAGTGTGGAGGTGGAGGTGTGTCTTCATTACGCAAACAAACAAACAAAGTTGTGAGAGCAAATTTCTCGTTTGTGAGTTAATTCATTTTTAGTTTTGCTGATGAAAAAAGAATTTACGAAAATATTTGCTCTCAAAATTAATTTAAAAATCGCTCTCAAAAACAACCCCGCGCTCTCAAAACGAAAATCCACAAGTTGAGTTTGGACGTAGTGGGCGGGGCTTACGCTGCCGAATGAGCGAGGCGTTTCTATTGGCGTAGTGAAGACACGGCGTGTCGCCCGCCGCCGTGCTGATGGCGTCCGTGTGTCCTCAGGCCTGGACAGCGGCCCGGCCCGGTTCCTGATGCGCTGCCTGCAGTGTTGCTTCTGGTGCTTGGAGAAGTTCCTCCGCTACATGAACCGGAACGCCTACATCATGGTGAGTCCTTCAAGAGCTGCAGCGCGGGAGAGGTGGCGTAACATCCAGGCCCTCTGGGTCGGCCCAGTGACACAATATACACACACAGAGTCACACATACACTCCAATGCACACGCTAATAAATGACGATTTATATCTATCTAAAAGACAAATCACGAATTTCTGCATTTCTATTTGGATTTTTATGTCTTTATTTGTGGATCACATTGCATTTGTTTGTGGATCACATTGCATTTGTTTATGGATCACATTGCATTTGTTTTTGTTTTTATAGACTCCTCTGTCGCGGCTCGATTCGCAAAAGCGTAAAAAACAACAACATAGACCTCCCTGTAGCCAATCAGACGTCGCCCCATACGTCCCGTCCCGTAGGACCACTTCTACCTCGAGAGGCGGTAGTGAGTCACTGCAGCTTTTATTTTGAAGGTTTCAAATTAAATGGATTTGTGTTCATGTGTACAATATTTCAACTCTCAAATAAACAATAATCAAATGCAAAGAGAGTTATCTAACAGTATGTTCGGGAGTAGTTGATACAGCGCTTCAGGTACACCGGCCCTTTAAGAGGCGGCCATGATGCTGAGGACCAAGAGGCAGAGCGACCTGAGGGCTTGTCGATGATTGGATGAGACACACCTCTCATGAGGCCACACCCCACACACCCTCCCTAAGTAAAGCTGATTGGTCCTCTGAATCCCACGGGTCAGGTGGTAGACATGGAGCTGTGTTCTGCCTCCTCTCCACCAGGTGGCGATCTATGGGAAGAACTTCTGCACCTCGGCCAGAGAAGCCTTCTTCCTGCTGATGAGGAACGTGGTCCGGTGAGTCTCCTCCTCCTCCAGGCCCTCGGGGCCCGCGAGGGAGGTTCTGATCAGGACCCGTGTCTCCTCAGGGTGGCGGTTCTGGACCGAGTGACGGACTTCCTGTTGTTTCTGGGCAAAGTGCTGATAGCAGGAGGAGTTGGTGAGGGGCGACCCGAGGCCCGGGCTGAAGGCCTTCACACAGCGGCTAGAGCAGAGAACACACACACACACACACACACACACACACTCAGGCTGCCGAACGGGTCGAATAGACTTGTTGAGGCGGAGGACCGGCGACCGGCTTCCTGTCCTCCTCCAGCTGCTCCTGGACGTCGGTCTGAGCTCCGTTGTTGTATGAAGATATTTTATTGAGTTTTCTTTTAGTTAAATGCTCCGAGTGAACTTGAGTTTCCTCTCGTGAACGGTTATGTAGGAGATACGTCTCGGGCTTTTATTGTGAAAGGTAAGAGCCGACTGAGTGGATGACATTTGTCTTATTTGAATATAATGATATGCTTCAGAAAATGCATGAAATGCAGAGTATAGAGCAAGACAGTGTGTGTGTGTGTGTGTGTGTGTGTGTGTGTGTGTGTGTGTGTGTGTGTGTGTGTTTCAGGTGCGATTGCATACCTCTTCTTCACAAGAAAGATCCCTGTTGTCCAGGAGGAAGTGCCCAACCTCAACTACTACTGGGTCCCCCTGCTGGTCAGAGTCCAACACACACACACACACACACCTACGCGCACACACACACACACACAAAAACAAACACACACAAACACCTACACTTACACACACATACAAATACACACAAACACACACAGACACACACAAACACCTAAACCTACACACACACACCTACACACCCCTTTTCTACTCACATATTTAAAGGTGATTGTGATTGTGATTGACGACAGACGACATACAACACACAACATATGACAGACATCAGACAACAGACATCAG
Source organism: Pseudoliparis swirei (assembly GCF_029220125.1). NCBI lineage: Eukaryota > Metazoa > Chordata > Actinopteri > Perciformes > Liparidae > Pseudoliparis > Pseudoliparis swirei. Next base: position 23,109,245 of record NC_079395.1, on the reverse strand, counting down.
ACAACAGACATCAGACCTCACACAACAGACATCAGACAACAGACATCAGACAACAGACATCAGACAACAGACATCAGACAACAGACATCAGACAACAGACATCAGACATCAGACAACAGACATCAGGCATCAGACATCAGACAACAGACAACAGACCTCACACAACAGACATCAGACAACAGACAACAGACATCAGACAACAGACAACAGACAACAGACATCAGACAACAGACAACAGACATCAGACAACAGACATCAGACCTCACACAACAGACAACAGACAACAGACATCAGACAACAGACAACAGACATCAGACATCAGACAACAGGCATCAGACATCAGACAACAGACAACAGACATCAGACATCAGACAACAGACAACAGACATCAGACAACAGACATCAGACATCAGACAACAGACATCAGACATCAGACAACAGACATCAGACATCAGACAACAGACATCAGACATCAGACAACAGACATCAGACAACAGACATGGTTCATTCAGTATCTTCGCGGTGACTCCTCCCTGTCGCTGTGTTCCTCAGGCGGTGGTGGGCGGGGCTTACCTCATCGCTCACGGCCTCCTCAGCGTCTACGCCGTGTGCGTCGACACGCTGTTCCTCTGCTTCTGTGAGTGATGACATCATCGGGTGGAGACGAGCCTCAGCCGGTCTCACGGGGCAAACATGTTGATCTCTGTTGTTTATTTCACTCTCACCGACCTCTCCGTGTTCTTGTCTCCACTCCCCACGCCGCCGTTTGACCTTCGCTCTCAAAACGTAACCCCCCCCCCTCATCCTCCGGCCCTACCTGCTCCGCCTCCCATCAGGCGACGACCTGGAGAGACACGACGGTAGTCCGGAGAAGCCGTTCCTCATGTCCCCCGAGCTGCACAGAATTCTGGGTAAATCCAGTGAGTCGCGTTGACCTCCGGCCTCGTCCTGCACACACAGCTGGAGAACGACGAGCCGTCAGGAGGACCGGTCGGACCCCGTGAGACCCTCGGGGTCAGGTTCAGGGACCAGGGGCCTCCTGAAGGAAGACTTTCAGACAGAACCACGTCAGAACCAGTTGGACCGGAGTCGTATTCAAACCCTCCGATGAGAATGTGAGGAGGTCGTCTGAAGGTTCAGGAGTGAGTTCACGACAGGATTCTGCATCCTTCTTAAAGCTCCTACCACCTTCTCAAAGCTCCTCCCACGTTCTCAGAGCTCCTCCCACCTTCTCTGAGCTCCTCCCACCTTCTCAGAGCTCCTCCCACCTTCTTAAACGTCCTCCCACCTTCTCATAGCTCCTCCCACCTTATCAGAGCTCCTCCTACCTTTTCAAAGCTCCTCCCACCTTCTCAGAGCTCCTCCCACCTTCTTAAACGTCCTCCCACCTTCTCAAAGCTCCGCCCACGGTGCTGCTCCTTTCAATCTATTCACACGTATTATGAGATTTCCATCTGATCGCGATGATGTCATTTAAGTTTCATGACTAAGCATGCCACCGAGTTTAACCGCTATTTATTATTTAAATCTAAAAGTGAACGAATAAAAGCTGAGGACACATTTTGTTCTCGAGAGGCGAGTCGCGATGGAAAGAGGGAAGTCAAGTCGACCACATTCTCACGTCATGTTCCGGATGACTCTTGAGAGACTTGGGAGTGGGCGTGGCCTGTAGACCCAAACTCACACTGCCACGGCCCCGCCCCTCACGTGTGTGTGTGTGTGTGTGACATTAGTATTTACGGACAAGTCTCGGGAACCAAGACTCAACCCCACGAGGTCGTCGGGGTCGGCGCTTCCTTCACGCTCGTTTTGAACCGTCCGGTTTTTGTGATCGTGACAGAAGTTCAGTTTTTATAAGATGGATTGAATTTTTTTATTTGTAATGTGTGTTTTTTATATCTGTAAATTAGTTAAAATACAATAAAGTGTTCATACCCTGATTAGAAAAGAAAATAAACTTGAAATGAGACAACATCCGACCAGAAGTAAACAGATATCACCGTCGGCCAATCACTGAGCCCCGTGTGAGCCCTGTGTGTCCCCGTGCTGCACATGCTGCAGTGTGTTGTTGTTGTTTACCTGAGTGTGTTCCCTTATGAGTGGAGCACAGAGAACAACACGGTGCTGGACGAGAGAGAGAACATTCTCGGAGTGACCTCTGACCCGGAGAGTACCGGGGACTCAGAGGAGAGCCAATCAGACGTCAGATATCTCGTCTCTGAGAATCAGGACCGTCTCTCTTCTAAAAATACGCGACTAATGTTTGAGCCAATCAGCTGCTTCCCTTTGGGCTCCTTGAGCTGACATCAACCACACATCTCTAGAAGCATCTGGGATTGACGTGTTTCCTGACATATTTCCTGACGTGTTTCCTGACATGTTTCCTGACATATTTCCTGACATGTTTCCTGACGTGTTTCCTGACATATTTGAGCGTGTTTCCTGACATATTTCCTGACATGTTTCTAGCGTGTTTCCTGACATGTTTCCTGACATATTTCCTGACGTGTTTCCTGACATATTTCCTGACGTGTTTCCTGACGTGTTTCCTGACATATTTCCTGACATGTTTCCTGACGTGTTTCCTGACATGTTTCCTGACGTGTTTCCTGACGTGTTTCCTGATGTGTTTCCTGACATGTTTCCTGACGTGTTTCCTGACATGTTTCCTGACATATTTCCTGACATGTTTCCTGACGTGTTTCCTGACATGTTTCCTGACATATTTCTAGCGTGTTTCTGACATATTTCCTGACGTGTTTCCTAGCGTGTTTCCTGACATATTTCTGACATGTTTCCTGGCGTTTCTGACATGTTTCTAGCGTGTTTCCTGACATATTTCCTGACGTGTTTCCTGACGTGTTTCCTGACATATTTCCTGACGTGTTTCCTGACGTGTTTCCTGACATATTTCCTGACGTGTTTCCTGATGTGTTTCCTGACGTGTTTCCTGACGTGTTTCCTGACGTGTTTCCTGACGTGTTTCCTGACGTGTTTCCTGACATGTTTCCTGACGTGTTTCCTGACGTGTTTCCTGATGTGTTTCCTGACGTGTTTCCTGACGTGTTTCCTGACATGTTTACTGTCATGTTTCCTGACGTGTTTCCTGACATGTTTCCTGACGTGTTTCCTGACGTGTTTCCTGACATATTTCTGACATGTTTCCTGGCGTGTTTCCTAGCGTGTTTCCTGACGTGTTTCCTGACATATTTCCTGACATGTTTCCTGACGTGTTTCCTGACGTGTTTCCTGACGTGTTTCCTGACATATTTCCTGACATGTTTCCTGACGTGTTTCCTGACGTGTTTCCTGACATGTTTCCTGACGTGTTTCCTGACATGTTTCCTGACATGTTTCCTGACGTGTTTCCTGACGTGTTTCCTGACGTGTTTCCTGACGTGTTTCCTGACGTGTTTCCTGACATGTTTCCTGACGTGTTTCCTGACATATTTCCTGACGTGTTTCCTGACGTGTTTCCTGTCATGTTTCCTGACATGTTTCCTGACGTGTTTCCTGACCTGTTTCCTGACGTGTTTCCTGACGTGTTTCCTGACATATTTCCTGACGTGTTTCCTGACATGTTTCCTGACATGTTTCCTGACGTGTTTCCTGACGTGTTTCCTGACGTGTTTCCTGACATATTTCCTGACATGTTTCCTGACGTGTTTCCTGACGTGTTTCCTGACATATTTCCTGACGTGTTTCCTGACGTGTTTCCTGACATGTTTCCTGACATGTTTCCTGACGTGTTTCCTGACGTGTTTCCTGACGTGTTTCCTGACATGTTTCCTGACGTGTTTCCTGACGTGTTTCCTGACGTGTTTCCTGACGTGTTTCCTGACGTGTTTCCTGACATATTTCCTGACGTGTTTCCTGACGTGTTTCCTGACGTAAGTTTCCTGACATATTTCCTGACGTGTTTCCTGACGTGTTTCCTGACATGTTTACTGACATATTTCCTGACGTGTTTCCTGACATGTTTCCTGACGTGTTTCCTGACGTGTTTCCTGACGTGTTTCCTGACATATTTCCTGACGTGTTTCCTGATGTGTTTCCTGACGTGTTTCCTGACGTGTTTCCTGACGTGTTTCCTGACGTGTTTCCTGACATATTTCCTGACGTGTTTCCTGATGTGTTTCCTGACGTGTTTCCTGACATGTTTACTGTCATGTTTCCTGACGTGTTTCCTGACATGTTTCCTGACGTGTTTCCTGACGTGTTTCCTGACATGTTTACTGTCGTATTTCCTTACATGTTTCCTGACGTGTTTCCTGACATATTTCCTGACGTGTTTCCTGACGTGTTTCCTGTCATGTTTCCTGACGTGTTTCCTGACGTGTTTCCTGACGTGTTTCCTGACGTGTTTCCTGACGTGTTTCCTGTCATCTTTCCTGACATGTTTCCTGACATGTTTCCTGACGTGTTTCCTGACATATTTCCTGACATGTTTCCTGACGTGTTTCCTGACGTGTTTCCTGACATGTTTCCTGACATATTTCCTGACATGTTTACTGACATATTTCCTGACGTGTTTCCTGACATATTTCCTGACGTGTTTCCTGACATATTTCCTGACATGTTTCCTGACGTGTTTCCTGACGTGTTTCCTGACATGTTTCCTGACATGTTTTCTGACATGTTTCCTGACGTGTTTCCTGACGTGTTTCCTGACGTGTTTCCTGACGTGTTTCCTGACGTGTTTCCTGACATGTTTCCTGACGTGTTTCCTGACGTGTTTCCTGACATATTTCCTGACGTGTTTCCTGACGTGTTTCCTGACGTGTTTCCTGACGTGTTTCCTGACGCGTTTCCTGATGTGTTTCCTGACATGTTTCCTGACGTGTTTCCTGATATGTTTCCTGACGTGTTTCCTGACGTGTTTCCTGACTTGTTTCCTGACGTGTTTCCTTACGTGTTTCCTGACATGTTTCCTGACATATTTCCTGACATGTTTACTGACATATTTCCTGACATGTTTCCTGACATGTTTCCTGACATGTTTCCTGATGTGTTTCCTGACATATTTCCTGACATGTTTCCTGACGTGTTTCCTGACATGTTTCCTGACGTGTTTCCTGACGTGTTTCCTGACGTGTTTCCTGACATATTTCCTGACTTATTTCCTGACGTGTTTACTGACATATTTCCTGACGTGTTTCCTGACATATTTCCTGACGTGTTTCCTGACATGTTTCCTGACATGTTTCCTGACGTGTTTCCTGACGTGTTTCCTGACGTGTTTCCTGGCGTGTTTCTGGCGTGTTTCCTGACATGTTTCTGACATGTTTCCTGGCGTGTTTCCTGACGTGTTTCCTGACATATTCTAGCGTGTTTCTGGCGTGTTTCCTGACGTGTTTCCTGACGTGTTTCCTGACATGTTTCCTGACGTGTTTCCTGACATGTTTCCTGACGTGTTTCTGGCTGTTTCTGACTGTTTCCACGTGTTTCTTGATGTGTTTCCTGACATGTTTACTGACATATTTCCTGACATGTTTCCTGACATATTTCCTGACATGTTTCCTGACGTGTTTCCTGACGTGTTTCCTGACATATTTCCTGACGTGTTTCCTGACGTGTTTCCTGACATATTTCCTGACGTGTTTCCTGACGTGTTTCCTGACATATTTCCTGACTTATTTCCTGACTTGTTTCCTGACGTGTTTACTGACATATTTCCTGACGTGTTTCCTGACATATTTCCTGACGTGTTTCCTTACGTGTTTCCTGACATATTTCCTGACGTGTTTCCTGACATATTTCCTGACGTGTTTCCTGACATATTTCCTGACATGTTTCCTGACGTGTTTCCTGACATGTTTACTGACATATTTCCTGACGTGTTTCCTGACATATTTCCTGACATGTTTCCTGACGTGTTTCCTGACATGTTTCCTGACATATTTCCTGACGTGTTTCCTGACATATTTCCTGACGTGTTTCCTGACGTGTTTCCTGACATATTTCCTGACGTGTTTCCTGACGTGTTTCCTGACATGTTTCCTGACGTGTTTCCTGACATATTTCCTGACGTGTTTCCTGACGTGTTTCCTGACATATTTCCTGACGTGTTTCCTGATGTTTCCTGACATATTTCCTGGCGTGTTTCCTGGCGTGTTTCCTGACGTGTTTCTGACATATTTCCTGGCGTGTTTCCTGGCGTGTTTCCTGCGTGTTTCCTGTCGTGTTTCTGACGTGTTTCTGACATATTTCCTGACGTGTTTCTAGCGTGTTTCCTGACATATTTCCTGACTTGTTTCCTGACGTGTTTCCTTACGTGTTTCCTGACATATTTCCTGACGTGTTTCCTGACATATTTCCTGACGTGTTTCCTGACGTGTTTCCTGACATATTTCCTGACGTGTTTCCTGACATGTTTCCTGACGTGTTTCCTGACATGTTTCCTGACATATTTCCTGACATGTTTCCTGACGTGTTTCCTGACATGTTTCCTGACATATTTCCTGACGTGTTTCCTGACATATTTCCTGACGTGTTTCCTGACGTGTTTCCTGACATGTTTCCTGACATGTTTCCTGACGTGTTTCCTGACATGTTTCCTGACGTGTTTCCTGTCGTGTTTCCTGACATATTTTCTAGCGTGTTTCTAGCGTGTTTCCTGACATGTTTCCTGACGTGTTTCCTGACATATTTCCTGACGTGTTTCCTGACGTGTTTCCTGACATATTTCCTGACGTGTTTCCTGATGTGTTTCCTGACATGTTTCCTGATGTGTTTCCTGTCATGTTTCCTGGCGTGTTTCCTGGCGTGTTTCTGACATGTTTCCTGACATGTTTCCTGCGTGTTTCTGGCGTGTTTCCTGACATGTTTCCTGGCGTGTTTCCTGACGTGTTTCCTGGCGTGTTTCCTGACGTGTTTCTGGCGTGTTTCCTGACATGTTTCCTGACATGTTTCTGACGTGTTTCCTGACATATTTCTGACGTGTTTCCTGACTTGTTTCCTGACATGTTTCCTGGCGTGTTTCTGACTTATGTTTCCTGACATGTTTCCTGACATGTTTCCTGACATGTTTCCTGACATGTTTCCTGACATATTCCTGGCGTGTTTCCTGACATATTTCCTGACATGTTTCCTGGCGTGTTTCCTGACATATTTCTAGCGTGTTTACTGACTGTTTCGTCTGGCGTGTTTCCTGGCGTGGAAGGTCACACTCCTGGCAGGTTTGCAGGTTTTATACACTTTTATTGTGTTCGCTCTTAGCCGGTGTCTCCGCAGCTCCGTGTCAGGTTGCGGTCCTCTCCCGCGCTAGCTCTGTGCCTATCAAGAGGACAATAACAACCCTCATCCGGTGCAGCGAGGCCACCTCCCCTTCCGCACCGTTCCTCGAGCCACCCCTCAATCACCCCTCTGCAGCTGTGCTTCCGCACCCCCTGCCACATACCTCCACGCCCCGACTTAGGCCGGGCCAACATCGCCTAACCTCCCCTCCCCCATGCGGCGGGAGGAAGTCCGCCACGACCATCTGTGCCCGGCCTATGGATCACTTTGAAATTAAAGGCTGTAGCTAGATACCAGTGATCCGGCGTTGGTATCTTTCATGCGGTGGAGCCATTGGAGAGGCGTGGTCCGACCAGAGGGTGAATGGCGTCCCAGGAGGTAATGGCGCGGGTGAGCCGCCCACCGGATGGCGAGGCACTCCTTCTCCACCGTGCTGTACCTGCCTCCCTCTCCGACAGCTTGCGGCTGATGTACAGCAGGCGGTCAAACCCCCCCTGCTGGGACAAAGCGGCCCCAGCCCTCTGTTCGACGCATCAGTCTGCAGAGTAGCGGAAGAGAGAAGTTAGGTGTGTGGAGGTGGCTCCCCACAGAGGGCTTGTTTTACCTTTTCAAACACCAACTGGCACTGCTCCGTCCACTGGACCGGATCTGAGGCACCTTTCGGGTCAGGTCAGTCAAGGGCTGGTCAGCTCCGCGATTCGGGATGAACCGCCTGTAATAGCCCGCCAGCCCATAAACTGCCTCACCTCTTTCTTAGTCTTGGGCGCGGGCAGGCTGCGATGGCAGCGGTCTTGTCCGCTTGAGGCGCACCTGCCCGGCGCCCAAGTGGTACCCCAGATACGTACCTCCCTCCGTCCAACTGCACACTTCCCGGGTTGGCGTAAGCCCGCCTGCCTCAGGGACTCCAGCACCGCGCCAACCCTCTGCATGCTCCGCCCAGGTGGTGCTGTGGATGATTACATCATCCAGGTAGGCGGCCGCATATGCAGCGTGCGGACGCAGCACCGGTCCATGAGGCGTTGAAAGGTGGCTGGGGCCCCGAACAACCCAAAGGGTAGCGTGGTAAATTGGTATAACCCAAGCGGAGTGGAGAAGGCCGTTTTTCCTTAGACTCTGGCGACAGAGGAATCTGCCAGTAGCCTTTGGTTAAATCCAGTGTCGTAAGAAACATGCAGTGCCCAGTCGGTCCAGGAGTTCGTCGACCCGGGCATTGGGTAAGCATCGAACCGTGACATCGTTCACCCTGCGATAGTCCACGCAGGGCGAATAGACCCATCCTTCTTGACCACAAGAACAATGGGACTACACCAGGCACTGTGAGACTCTCTATTACCCCCATCTCCAGCATGGCCGCTAATTCCCGCTGAACCACCTTTTCCTGTGTTCAGGTAACCTGTAGGGCGTGACCGCACCGCCACGCCTGGGCGTCTCAATCCGGTGCTCTATGAGGTTCGTGCGTCCTGGAAGGAGAGAGAACACATCAGCAAACTGCTTTTGCAACGGGCAATGTCTGTCTTCTGGGTCCCGGAGGCGGTCTTCACAAAGGCGAGGCGGATCGGTGGATTTTGGGACCTCAGGCCCCAGCTCCTCTCTCCGCTACCGAGGACACCAGACACACAGACTCCGCCTCCTCCATGCCTTTAGGAGGTTGAGGTGGTAAATCTGTGTAGCTCCGCCCCTATCAGAGCACTACCTCATAGTCGACATCCCCACTCGCGTGTGACCACAAAGGGCCCTTGCCATGGCGAGAGTTTAGAGCTAGACGAATGAAGCCATACAAGTACCTTATCTCCCGGTGTCAATTGTCTCAGCTTGGTCCTACTGTTGTACAGCCGCTGTTGGCGCTGCTGGGCCTCGAGCAAATTCTCACATGAAAACAGAACCAGTGTGTAGAGCTTTGCTCGCAGGTACAGGACGTGTTGGATCTCGTTTTTACTGGTGCTCGGCCTCCTCCCAGTTTTCTTTAATGAGGTGAGCACCCCCGTGGAGTCCTGCCGAACAAAAGTTCAAAGGAGAAAATCCCGTGGAGGCCTGGGAACCTCCCGTACTGCAAACAACAGAGAGTCAAGCCATTTATCCCAATTCGTTCATCGTCATTAATAAATTCGGATCATGGACTTCGCGTTTTATTCAGGCGCTCCACCAGACCGTCGGTCTGTGGGTGGTACACACTGGTCGAATAGACTTTATGCCCAGTAATCCGTAAAGTTCTCTCAGTGTTCTTGACATGAACTGGGTGCCCTGGTCGGTCAGAATCTCTTCGATTCCGACACGGGAGATGACCGGGAACAGCGCCTGCGCGACACTCTTTGCAGAAATGTTGCGCAAGGCACCGCCTCCGGTATCGTGTTGCGTAATCCACGAAGACTAACACAAAGCGATATCCGCGCACTCCGGTGAAATGGTCCGATGAGGTCCATCGCGATGCGCTCAAATGGAACCTCCATCAATGGCAGCGGCGCGGTGCCCTCGGAATGGCGGAGGTTTACTAGTTGACACTCCGGGCAGGATGCACACCAACGGCGCACATCCGCCGGATGCCCGGCCAATAGAATCGGATCATTATCCGGTCCAGAGTTTTATCATATCCCATGTGCCCAGCCATTGGGTTATAGTGACCGCCTGGAAAACCATTTCGGCGGCTCTTCGCACCAACAACTGGGTGCTTTCCTGCCCTGTGTGAGTGTCACGGCTCACTCTGTATAATCTGTCCCTGATCAATGTGAAGTGCGGATATGTCTGCGCTGCGTCAGGCGCACCAGCTGACCATCAATTCGTATCACGGTCAAAGGCTGGCGTAGAGTATCGTCACGAGACTGCTCGGTGGAAAATCTTCCATGGGTGAAACTCGGGGCGGAGGAGTCGCCATAGGAGGCTCCTCCGGTTCCCTCCGTCTGCAGTGTCGGACGACCTCGCGTCACCGCTGAGCACGGCGCACACATCGCATGACCCTGTCTGCTGTGAGCGCACCCGCCACTTTCCCATTAATTTATTAAACCCTGGCCAATCGGTTCCCAAGATTAAGGAAGTGCGTAAGGCGGAGCTAACGCGACCTTTACACTATGTTTTTCCCCGTATCTAATTTCCACTGCCACCATAGGATACTCGTGAATGTCCCCATGCACACACGTATTTTCACCCACAATGCCTCCACCAATGCCCGGTCGAACCAGGTTCTGGTGGATCATAGACTGCGCACATCCCGAATCCACCATTGCCTGGTGTATACCCCTGGATTCTTACCGAACTCGACGTCGGTCCCGGACCGGGAGGAGGTCGGAGAGCGACCACCGGATCACCTGGCCCACCTCCATCAATGGGCACTCCCTCCGGAAGTGACGGGCTGCCCGCATCTCCAGCACTCCTGCCCTGGTGCCTGAAAGACCCCTGTGGGCCAGGAAGAGTGCGGCCCCGTCGATGCTACTGGCTCGGGACCCGCGGAGGATGTCGGCCGCGGCACCGGCCGTGGCGGTTGCGGCGGATGCAGCTTCCTCCGCTGGCCCGTCAGAGGCCCGCTAATCGATTGCGGTTGATCGCCCTCCGCCTTCCCGGCCATGGACCGCCAGGTGGTCCTCCGCCAAGGTGGCGGCAGCCTTCATCCCGTCGGCCGATGGCAGCGGACCACGCCGATGTGCGGGCCGGGAGGCCGCCGATAAACTGCTCCAGCACGATCTTCTCCACCACCGCCTGCGCTGTTGCGGAGCCCTCTGGTTGCAGCCACCTGCCTGCCGCATCTGCTAACCGCTGGCCGTCTGCGAGCGGCGGTCCTCGGCCCCAGCAGCCTCCCGGAACCTCCGCCGATGGTCCTCCGGGGACAGACCGAGCCTGTCCATGACCGCTCTCCGCACCTCCGGGTATATCCGCCTCGCTGCCGGGGGTAGCCCCAGTGCCGCCGTCTGCGCCTCTCCCGCCAGAAGAGGCAACAGTCGGATCGCCCACTCATCCGCTGGCCAGCCGCACGCCTCCGCTGTCGCCTCAAAGGTCTCTAGGTACGCCTGCACGTCGTCCTCCAGCGTCATCCTCTGTGGGACCACCCCGGTCAGCCTCGACGGCCCCGCCGGTTCCGGTGCCGCTGATGACTGGCCCATCAGCAACCGCTCCAGCACCCTTGAGTGCACCTGGGCTTGCTCCTGGAGCCCCCCCAGAAACTGCCTGGTACTGGCCGCGTCCTCGCTCTGCCTCGCCGCCATTCTTTCCAGCATTTGCCCCAATGCTACTAACGGCTGCGACGGTACTCCCGCCTGCTGTGCGTGTAAATCCATCGCCTCCCCCTTTGCTGGGCTCCACTGTAACACGTCTGTGGGTGTCAGGCGTGGAAGGAGTCACACTCAGGCAGGTTTGCAGGTTTTATACACTTTATTGTGTTCGCTCTTAGCTCGGTGTCTCCGCAGCTCCGTGTCCAGGTTGCCGGTCCTCTCCCGGCGCTAGCTCTGTGCCTATCAAGAGGACAATAACAACCCTCATCCGGTGCAGCCGAGGCCACCTCCCCTTCCGGCACCGTTCCTCGAGCCACACCCCCTCAATCACCCCCTCTGCAGCTGTGCTTCCGCACCCCCCCCTGCCACACTGACATATTTCCTGACGTGTTTCCTGACATATTTCCTGACGTGTTTCCTGACATGTTTCCTGACATGTTTCCTGACATGTTTTCTGACATGTTTCCTGACGTGTTTCCTGACGTGTTTCCTGACGTGTTTCCTGACGTGTTTCCTGACATGTTTCCTGACATGTTTCCTGACGTGTTTCCTGACGTGTTTCCTGACATATTTCCTGACGTGTTTCCTGACGTGTTTCCTGACGTGTTTCCTGACGTGTTTCCTGACGCGTTTCCTGATGTGTTTCCTGACATGTTTCCTGACGTGTTTCCTGACGTGTTTCCTGACTTGTTTCCTGACGTGTTTCCTTACGTGTTTCCTGACATGTTTCCTGACATATTTCCTGACATGTTTACTGACATATTTCCTGACATGTTTCCTGACATATTTCCTGACATGTTTCCTGACGTGTTTCCTGACGTGTTTCCTGACATATTTCCTGACATGTTTCCTGACGTGTTTCCTGACGTGTTTCCTGACATATTTCCTGACGTGTTTCTAGCGTGTTTCCTGACATATTTCCTGACTTATTTCCTGACTTGTTTCCTGACGTGTTTACTGACATATTTCCTGACGTGTTTCCTGACATATTTCCTGACGTGTTTCCTTACGTGTTTCCTGACATATTTCCTGACATATTTCCTGACGTGTTTCCTGACATATTTCCTGACATGTTTCCTGACGTGTTTCCTGACATGTTTACTGACATATTTCCTGACGTGTTTCCTGACATATTTCCTGACATGTTTCTAGCGTGTTTCTGACATGTTTCCTGACATATTTCCTGACGTGTTTCCTGACATATTTCCTGACGTGTTTCCTGACGTGTTTCCTGACATATTTCCTGACGTGTTTCCTGACGTGTTTCCTGACATGTTTCCTGACGTGTTTCCTGACATATTTCCTGACGTGTTTCCTGACGTGTTTCCTGACATATTTCCTGACGTGTTTCCTGATGTGTTTCCTGACATATTTCCTGACGTGTTTCCTGACGTGTTTCCTGACGTGTTTCCTGACATATTTCCTGACGTGTTTCCTGACGTGTTTCCTGTCATGTTTCCTGACGTGTTTCCTGACCTGTTTCCTGACGTGTTTCCTGACATGTTTCCTGACGTATTTCCTGACGTGTTTCCTGATGTGTTTCCTGACGTGTTTCCTGTCAAGTTTCCTGACATATTTCCTGACGTGTTTCCTGACGTGTTTCCTGACATGTTTCCTGACGTGTTTCCTGACGTGTTTCCTGACGTGTTTCCTGACGTGTTTCCTGACGTGTTTCCTGACGTGTTTCTTGATGTGTTTCCTGACGTGTTTCCTGACGTGTTTCCTGACATGTTTACTGACATATTTCCTGACGTGTTTCCTGACGTGTTTCCTGACGTGTTTCCTGACATGTTTCCTGACGTGTTTCCTGACGTGTTTCCTGACGTGTTTCCTGACATGTTTCCTGACGTGTTTCCTGACGTGTTTCCTGACATATTTCCTGACGTGTTTCCTGATGTGTTTCCTGACGTGTTTCCTGACGTGTTTCCTGACATGTTTACTGTCATGTTTCCTGACGTGTTTCCTGACATGTTTCCTGACGTGTTTCCTGACGTGTTTCCTGACATGTTTCCTGACGTGTTTCCTGTCATGTTTCCTGACGTGTTTCCTGACATGTTTCCTGACGTGTTTCCTGACGTGTTTCCTGACGTGTTTCCTGACGTGTTTCCTGTCATCTTTCCTGTCATGTTTCCTGACGTGTTTCCTGACATGTTTCCTGACGTGTTTCCTGACGTGTTTCCTGACGTGTTTCCTGACGTGTTTCCTGACATATTTCCTGACGTGTTTCCTGACGTGTTTCCTGACATATTTCCTGACTTATTTCCTGACTTGTTTCCTGACGTGTTTCCTGTCGTGTTTCCTGACGTGTTTCCTGACATAGTGTTTCCTGACATATTTCCTGACGTGTTTCCTGACATATTTCCTGACATGTTTCCTGACGTGTTTCCTGACATGTTTACTGACATATTTCCTGACGTGTTTCTGACATATTTCTGACATGTTTCCTGAGTGTTTCTGACATGTTTCTGACATATTTCCTAGCGTGTTTCCTGACATATTTCCTGACGTGTTTCTGCGTGTTTCTGACATATTTCCTGGCGTGTTTCCTGTTTCCTGACATGTTTCTAGCGTGTTTCTGACATATTTCCTGGCGTGTTTCCTGATGTGTTTCTGACATATTTCCTGCGTATTTCCTGACGTGTTTCCTAGCGTGTTTCCTGACATATTTCTAGCGTGTTCCTGACATGTTTCCTGGCGTGTTTCCTGACCTGTTTCCTGTTTCCTGGCGTGTTTCTAGCGTGTTTCCTGCGTGTTTCCTGACATATTTCCTGACGTGTTTCCTGACGTGTTTCCTGACATGTTTCCTGACGTGTTTCCTGACGTGTTTCCTGACGTGTTTCCTGACGTGTTTCCTGACGGGTTTCCTGACGTGTTTCCTGACGTGTTTCTTGATGTGTTTCCTGACGTGTTTCCTGACGTGTTTCCTGACATGTTTACTGACATATTTCTGGCGTGTTTCTAGCGTGTTTCCTGGCGTGTTTCCTGACATGTTTCCTGGCGTGTTTCTGGCGTGTTTCCTGACATATTTCTGGCGTGTTTCCTGATGTGTTTCCTGGCGTGTTTCCTGGCGTTCCTGATGTTTCTGGCGTGTTTCCTGCGTGTTTCTGACATGTTTCCTGGCGTGTTTCCTGGCGTGTTTCTAGCGTGTTTCCTGACATGTTTACTGTCATGTTTCCTGACGTGTTTCCTGACATGTTTCCTGACGTGTTTCCTGACATGTTTCCTGACGTGTTTCCTGTCATGTTTCCTGACGTGTTTCCTGACATGTTTCCTGACGTGTTTCCTGACGTGTTTCCTGACGTGTTTCCTGACGTGTTTCCTGTCATCTTTCCTGACATGTTTCCTGACGTGTTTCCTGACATATTTCCTGACATGTTTCCTGACATATTTCCTGACGTGTTTCCTGACATATTTCCTGACGTGTTTCCTGACGTGTTTCCTGACGTGTTTCCTGTCGTGTTTCCTGACGTGTTTCCTGACGTGTTTCCTGACATATTTCCTGACGTGTTTCCTGACGTGTTTCCTGACATATTTCCTGACTTATTTCCTGACTTGTTTCCTGACGTGTTTCCTGTCGTGTTTCCTGACGTGTTTCCTGACGTGTTTCCTGACATATTTCCTGACGTGTTTCCTGACGTGTTTCCTGACATATTTCCTGACTTATTTCCTGACTTGTTTCCTGACGTGTTTACTGACATATTTCCTGACGTGTTTCCTGACATATTTCCTTACGTGTTTCCTTACGTGTTTCCTGACATATTTCCTGACGTGTTTCCTGACATATTTCCTGACGTGTTTCCTGACATATTTCCTGACATATTTCCTGACATGTTTCCTGACGTGTTTCCTGACATGTTTACTGACATATTTCCTGACGTGTTTCCTGACATATTTCCTGACATGTTTCCTGACGTGTTTCCTGACATGTTTCCTGACATATTTCCTGACGTGTTTCCTGACATATTTCCTGACGTGTTTCCTGACGTGTTTCCTGACATATTTCCTGACGTGTTTCCTGACGTGTTTCCTGACATGTTTCCTGACGTGTTTCTGACATATTTCTGACGTGTTTCCTGACGTGTTTCCTGACATATTTCCTGACGTGTTTCCTGATGTGTTTCCTGACATATTTCCTGACGTGTTTCCTGACGTGTTTCCTGACGTGTTTCCTGACATATTTCCTGACGTGTTTCCTGACGTGTTTCCTGTCATGTTTCCTGACATGTTTCCTGACGTGTTTCCTGACCTGTTTCCTGACGTGTTTCCTGACATGTTTCCTAGCGTGTTTCCTGGCGTGTTTCCTGGCGTGTTTCCTAGCGTGTTTCCTGGCGTGTTTCCTGACGTGTTTCCTGGCGTGTTTCCTGCGTGTTTCCTGACATGTTTCCTAGCGTGTTTCCTGACATGTTTCTGGCGTGTTTCCTGACGTGTTTCCTGGCGTGTTTCTGACATGTTTCCTGCTGTTTCCTGGCGTGTTTCCTGGCGTGTTTCCTGGCGTGTTTCCTGACGTGTTTCCTGGCGTGTTTCCTGACATGTTTCCTGACGTGTTTCTGGCGTGTTTCCTGACATGTTTCCTAGCGTGTTTCCTGACGTGTTTCCTGACATATTTCCTGACGTGTTTCCTGACGTGTTTCCTGACGTGTTTCCTGACGTGTTTCCTGACGTGTTTCCTGACGTGTTTCCTGACATATTTCCTGACGTGTTTCCTGATGTGTTTCCTGACGTGTTTCCTGACATGTTTCCTGACGTGTTTCCTGACATGTTTCCTGACGTGTTTCCTGACGTGTTTCCTGACATGTTTCCTGACGTGTTTCCTGTCATGTTTCCTGACGTGTTTCCTGACATGTTTCCTGACGTGTTTCCTGACGTGTTTCCTGACGTGTTTCCTGACGTGTTTCCTGTCATCTTTCCTGACATGTTTCCTGACGTGTTTCCTGACATATTTCCTGACATGTTTCCTGACGTGTTTCCTGACATGTTTCCTGACATATTTCCTGACATGTTTACTGACATATTTCCTGACGTGTTTCCTGACATATTTCCTGACGTGTTTCCTGACGTGTTTCCTGACATATTTCCTGACATGTTTCCTGGCGTGTTTCCTGACGTGTTTCCTGACATGTTTCCTGACATGTTTTCTGACATGTTTCCTGACGTGTTTCCTGACGTGTTTCCTGACGTGTTTCTGGCGTGTTTCTGACATGTTTCCTGGCGTGTTTCCTGACATGTTTCCTGGCGTGTTTCCTGACATGTTTCCTGGCGTGTTTCCTGCGTGTTTTCTGACGTGTTTCCTGACGTGTTTCCTGACGTGTTTCCTGACGTGTTTCCTGACGTGTTTCCTGACGTGTTTCCTGACATGTTTCCTGACGTGTTTCCTGACGTGTTTCCTGACGTGTTTCCTGACGTGTTTCCTGACATGTTTCCTGACGTGTTTCCTGACGTGTTTCCTGACATATTTCCTGACGTGTTTCCTGACGTGTTTCTAGCGTGTTTCCTGACATGTTTCCTGGCGTGTTTCCTGACATGTTTCCTGATTTCCTGACATGTTTCTAGCGTGTTTCCTGACATGTTTCCTGACGTGTTTCTGGCGTGTTTCCTGACATGTTTCCTGGCGTGTTTCCTGACATGTTTCCTGGCGTGTTTCCTGGCGTGTTTCCTGACATGTTTCCTGACGTGTTTCTGGCGTGTTTCCTGGCGTGTTTCCTGACATATTTCCTGACATGTTTCCTGGCGTGTTTCCTAGCGTGTTTCCTGACATGTTTCTAGCGTGTTTCCTGACGTGTTTCCTGACATGTTTCCTGACGTGTTTCCTGACGTGTTTCCTGACATATTTCCTGACGTGTTTCCTGACGTGTTTCCTGACGTGTTTCCTGACATGTTTCCTGACGTGTTTCCTGACGTGTTTCCTGACGTGTTTCCTGACATGTTTACTGTCATGTTTCCTGACGTGTTTCCTGACGTGTTTCCTGACGTGTTTCCTGACGTGTTTCCTTACGTGTTTCCTGACGTGTTTCCTGACATATTTCCTGACATGTTTCCTGACGTGTTTCCTGACATGTTTCCTGACATATTTCCTGACATGTTTCCTAGCGTGTTTCCTGTATATTTCCTGACGTGTTTCCTGATGTGTTTCCTGACGTGTTTCCTGACGTGTTTCCTGACGTGTTTCCTGACATATTTCCTGACGTGTTTCCTGACGTGTTTCCTGACATATTTCCTGACGTGTTTCCTGATGTGTTTCCTGACATGTTTCCTGGCGTGTTTCTAGCGTGTTTCCTGGCGTGTTTCCTGACATATTTCTGGCGTGTTTCCTGGCGTGTTTCCTGACATATTTCCTAGCGTGTTTCCTGACATGTTTCTGCGTGTTTCCTGACGTGTTTCCTGACGTGTTTCCTGACATATTTCCTGACGTGTTTCCTGATGTGTTTCCTGACGTGTTTCCTGACGTGTTTCCTGACGTGTTTCCTGACGTGTTTCTTGATGTGTTTCCTGACGTGTTTCCTGACGTGTTTCCTGCGTGTTCTGACGTGTTTCCTGGCGTGTTTCCTGGCGTGTTTCCTGACATGTTTCCTGGCGTGTTTCCTGGCGTGTTTCTGACGTGTTTCCTGGCGTGTTTCCTGGCGTGTTTCCTGGCGTGTTTCTGATGTTTCCTAGCGTGTTTCCTGGCGTGTTTCCTGACGTGTTTCTGGCGTGTTTCCTGGCGTGTTTCCTGGCGTGTTTCCTGGCGTGTTTCCTGATGTTTCCTGGCGTGTTTCCTGGCGTGTTTCCTGACATGTTTCTGACGTGTTTCCTGGCGTGTTTCCTGACATGTTTCCTGCGTGTTTCCTGGCGTGTTTCCTGACGTGTTTCTAGCGTGTTTCCTGACATGTTTCCTGGCGTGTTTCTGACATGTTTCCTGGCGTGTTTCCTGGCGTGTTTCCTGACATGTTTCTGGCGTGTTTCCTGGCGTGTTTCCTGGCGTGTTTCCTGACATGTTTCTGGCGTGTTTCCTGACATGTTTCTGGCGTGTTTCTATTTCCTGACATGTTTCCTGACATGTTTCCTGACGTGTTTCCTGACATATTTCCTGGCGTGTTTCTGACTGTTTCCTGGCGTGTTTCTGGCGTGTTTCCTGGCGTGTTTCCTGGCGTGTTTCCTGACATATTTCCTGGCGTGTTTCCTGCGTGTTTCCTGACATATTTCCTGACATATTTCCTGGCGTGTTTCCTGGCGTGTTTCCTGACGTGTTTCCTAGCGTGTTTCTGACATATTTCCTAGCGTGTTTCCTGGCGTGTTTCCTGACATGTTCCTGACATATTTCCTAGCGTGTTTCCTGGCGTGTTTCCTGACATATTTCTGACGTGTATTTCTGACTTGTTTCCTGACGTGTTTCCTGACATATTTCCTGACGTGTTTCCTGACGTGTTTCCTGACATATTTCCTGACGTGTTTCCTGACGTGTTTCCTGACATATTTCCTGACGTGTTTCCTGACGTGTTTCCTGACATATTTCCTGACGTGTTTCCTGACGTGCTGACGTGTTTCCTGACGTGTTTCCTGACATATTTCCTGACGTGTTTCCTGACATGTTTCCTGACGTGTTTCCTGACGTGTTTCCTGACATGTTTCCTGACGTGTTTCCTGACGTGTTTCCTGACGTGTTTCCTGACGTGTTTCCTGACATGTTTCCTGACATGTTTCCTGCATGTTTCCTGGCGTGTTTCCTGACATGTTTCCTGCGTGTTTCCTGACGTGTTTCTAGCGTGTTTCCTGTCATCTTTCCTGACATGTTTCCTGACGTGTTTCCTGACATATTTCCTGACATGTTTCCTGACGTGTTTCCTGACATATTTCCTGACATGTTTCCTGACATGTTTCCTGTTTCCTGACGTGTTTCCTGACATATTTCCTGACGTGTTTCCTGACATATTTCCTGACATGTTTCCTGGCGTGTTTCCTGACGTGTTTCCTGACATGTTTCTAGCGTATTTCCTGGCGTGTTTCCTGGCGTGTTTCCTGGCGTGTTTCCTGGCGTGTTTCCTGACATGTTTCCTGGCGTGTTCCTGGCGTGTTTCCTGACATGTTTCCTAGCGTGTTTCTGACGTGTTTCCTGGCGTGTTTCCTGACGTGTTTCTGACATGTTTCCTAGCGTGTTTCCTGCGTGTTTCCTGACATGTTTCTGCATGTTTCCTGGCGTGTTTCTGACATGTTTCTGGCGTGTTTCCTGACGTGTTTCCTGACATGTTTCCTGACATGTTTCCTGGCGTGTTTCCTGACATATTTCCTGGCGTGTTTCCTGACATGTTTCCTGCGTGTTTCCTGGCGTGTTTCCTGACATGTTTCTGACATATTTCCTGTTTCTAGCGTGTTTCCTGGCGTGTTTCTGGCGTGTTTCCTGACGTGTTTCCTGACATGTTTCCTGACATATTTCCTGTGTTTCCTGGCGTGTTTCCTGACATATTTCTGACATGTTTCCTGGCGTGTTTCCTGACATGTTTCCTGGCGTGTTTCTGGCGTGTTTCCTGACATGTTTCCTGATGTGTTTCCTGACGTGTTTCCTGATGTGTTTCCTGACGTGTTTCCTGACGTGTTTCCTGACATATTTCCTGACATGTTTCCTGACGTGTTTCCTGACATGTTTCCTGACATATTTCCTGACGTGTTTCCTGACATATTTCCTGACGTGTTTCCTGACATATTTCCTGACGTGTTTCCTGACGTGTTTCCTGACATGTTTCCTGACATGTTTCTAGCGTGTTTCCTGACATATTTCCTGACGTGTTTCCTGATGTGTTTCCTGACATGTTTCCTGACGTGTTTCCTGACATGTTTCCTGACGTGTTTCCTGACATATTTCCTGACGTGTTTCCTGACGTGTTTCCTGACATATTTCCTGACGTGTTTCCTGACATGTTTCCTGACGTGTTTCCTGACGTGTTTCCTGACGTGTTTCCTGACGTGTTTCCTGACATATTTCCTGACGTGTTTCCTGATGTGTTTCCTGACGTGTTTCCTGACGTGTTTCCTGACGTGTTTCCTGACATGTTTCCTGACGTGTTTCCTGACATGTTTCCTGACATATTTCCTGACATGTTTCCTGACGTGTTTCCTGCGTGTTTCCTGACATATTTCCTGGCGTGGTTCCTGACGTGTTTCCTGACATGTTTCCTGGCGTGTTTCTAGCGTGTTTCCTGACATATTTCCTGACGTGTTTCCTGACATGTTTCCTGACGTGTTTCCTGACGTGTTTCCTGACATGTTTCCTGACGTGTTTCCTGACGTGTTTCCTGACATGTTTCCTGACGTGTTTCCTGACGTGTTTCCTGACATGTTTCCTGACGTGTTTCCTGACATGTTTCCTGACGTGTTTCCTGACATGTTTCCTGACGTGTTTCCTGACGTGTTTCCTGACGTGTTTCCTGACGTGTTTCCTGACGTGTTTCTTGATGTGTTTCCTGACGTGTTTCCTGACATGTTTACTGACATATTTCCTGACGTGTTTCCTGACATGCATGTTTCCTGACGTGTTTCTGACATATTTCTAGCGTGTTTCCTGACATGTTTCCTGGCGTGTTTCCTGACATGTTTCCTGACGTGTTTCCTGCGTGTTTCCTGACATGTTTCCTGACATGTTTCCTGGCGTGTTTCCTGGCGTGTTTCCTGACGTGTTTCTAGCGTGTTTTCCTGACATGTTTCTGGCGTGTTTCTCCTGGCGTGTTTCTGGCGTGTTTCCTGACGTGTTTCCTGACATGTTTCCTGGCGTGTTTCCTGACATGTTTCCTGGCGTGTTTCCTGACATGTTTCCTGCGTGTTTCTGACATGTTTCCTGGCGTGTTTCTGTGTTTCTGACATGTTTCCTGGCGTGTTTCCTGGCGTGTTTCCTGGCGTGTTTCCTGACATGTTTCCTGGCGTGTTTCTGACATGTTTCCTGACATGTTTCCTGGCGTGTTTCCTGTGTTTCCTGACATATTTCTGGCGTGTTTCCTGACATATTTCCTGACATGTTTCCTGACATGTTTCCTAGCGTGTTTCTGACATGTTTCCTGACATATTTCCTGGCGTGTTTCCTGACATGTTTCTGACATGTTTCCTGACATGTTTCCTGACATATTTCCTGGCGTGTTTCCTAGCGTGTTTCCTGACATGTTTCCTGGCGTGTTTCCTGTGTTTCTGACATGTTTCCTGGCGTGTTTCTGGCGTGTTTCCTGGCGTGTTTCTGGCGTGTTTCCTGACATGTTTCCTGGCGTGTTTCCTGACATGTTTCTGGCGTGTTTCCTGGCGTGTTTCTAGCGTGTTTCCTGGCGTGTTTCCTGACATGTTTCTGGCGTGTTTCCTGACATGTTTCCTGACATGTTTCTGGCGTGTTTCCTGACATGTTTCTAGCGTGTTTCCTGACGTGTTTCCTGACGTGTTTCCTGACGTGTTTCCTGACATATTTCCTGACGTGTTTCCTGACGTGTTTCCTGTCATGTTTCCTGACGTGTTTCCTGGCGTGTTTCCTAGCGTGTTTCCTGACATGTTTCCTGACATGTTTCCTAGCGTGTTTCTACGTTTCCTGGCGTGTTTCCTGACATGTTTCCTAGCGTGTTTCCTGGCATGTTTCCTGACATGTTTCCTGACATGTTTCCTGGCGTGTTTCCTGACATATTTCCTGACGTGTTTCCTGCGTGTTTCCTGACATGTTTCTAGCGTGTTTCCTGACATGTTTCCTGACGTGTTTCCTGCGTGTTTCCTGACATGTTTCCTGACATGTTTCCTGGCGTGTTTCCTGACATGTTTCCTAGCGTGTTTCCTGCCTGACATGTTTCTGGCGTGTTTCCTGACGTGTTTCTTCCTGGTGTTTCCTGACGTGTTTCCTGACGTGTTTCCTGACATGTTTCTGACGTGTTTCCTGGCGTGTTTCCTGACATATTTCTGGCGTGTTTCCTGACATGTTTCTGGCGTGTTTCCTGACGTGTTTCTGATGTTTCCTGACGTGTTTCTGACATGTTTCTGATGTTTCCTGATGTTTCTACATGTTTCCCTGACGTGTTTCCTGGCGTGTTTCCTGACGTGTTTCTGACATATTTCTGTGTTTCCTGACATATTTCCTGGCGTGTTTCCTAGCGTGTTTCCTGACATGTTTCCTGACGTGTTTCCTGACATGTTTCCTGGCGTGTTTCCTGGCGTGTTTCTGACATGTTTCCTGGCGTGTTTCCTAGCGTGTTTCTGACATGTTTCCTGGCGTGTTTCCTGACATATTTCCTGGCGTGTTTCCTGGCGTGTTTCCTGACATGTTTCCTGCGTGTTTCCTAGCGTTTCCTGACATGTTTCCTGACGTGTTTCCTGGCGTGTTTCCTGACATATTTCTGGCGTGTTTCTGACATGTTTCCTGACGTGTTTCTGTTTCTATTTCCTGACATGTTTCCTTGTTTCCTGGCGTATTTCTGGCGTGTTTCCTGACATGTTCCTGGCGTGTTTCCTGACAGTTTCCTGACATGTTTCCTGGCGTGTTTCTAGCGTGTTTCCTGACATGTTTCCTGACATGTTTCTGGCGTGTTTCCTGACATGTTTCCTAGCGTGTTTCTGGCGTGTTTCCTGACGTGTTTCCTGACGTGTTCCTGACGTGTTTCTAGCGTGTTTCCTGGCGTGTTTCCTGGCGTGTTTCCTGACATATTTCCTGCGTGTTTCTGACATGTTTCCTGACATGTTTCCTGGCGTGTTTCTGACATGTTTCCTGGCGTGTTTCTGGCGTGTTTCCTAGCGTGTTTCCTACATGTTTCCTAGCGTTTTCTGACATATTTCCTGACGTGTTTCCTGACATGTTTCCTGACGTGTTTCCTGTCGTGTTTCCTGACGTGTTTCCTGACGTGTTTCCTGACATATTTCCTGACGTGTTTCCTGACGTGTTTCCTGGCGTGTTTCCTGGCGTGTTTCCTGCGTGATTTCCTGGCGTGTTTCCTGGCGTGTTTCTGGCGTGTTTCCTGACATGTTTCCTGGCGTGTTTCCTGACATGTTTCTGACATGTTTCTAGCGTGTTTCCTGACATGTTTTGTTTCCTGACTTGTTTCCTAGCGTGTTTCTGCATGTTTCCTGCGTGTTTCCTGACATGTTTCTGACATGTTTCCTGACGTGTTTCTGTGTTTCCTGGCGTGTTTCCTGACATGTTTCCTGACATGTTTCTTGTTCCTATTTCCTGACATATTTCCTGGCGTGTTTCCTGACATATTTCCTGACGTGTTTCCTGACGTGTTTCTGACATGTTTCCTGACGTGTTTCTGGCGTGTTTCCTGACATATTTCCTGACGTGTTTCCTGACATATTTCCTGACATGTTTCCTGGCGTGTTTCCTGACGTGTTTCCTGACATGTTTCCTGACATGTTTTCTGACATGTTTCCTGACGTGTTTCCTGACCTGTTGTTTCTACATGTTCCCTGACGTGTTTCCTGACGTGTTTCCTGACATGTTTCCTGGCGTGTTTCCTGACGTGTTCCTGACGTTTCCTGGCGTGTTTCCTGACGTGTTTCCTGACATATTTCCTGGCGTGTTTCCTGACGTGTTTCTGGCGTGTTTCCTGGCGTGTTTCCTGACATGTTTCCTGACGTTTTCTGACATATTTCCTGGCGTGTTTCCTGATGTTCCTGACATATTTCTAGCGTGTTTTTCCTGGCGTGTTTCTGACATATTTCCTGACGTGTTTCCTGCGTGTTTCTGGCGTGTTTCTGACGTGTTTCCTGTGTTTCCTGACATGTTTCCTGGCGTTTCCTGACATGTTTCTAGCGTGTTTCTGACGTGTTTCCTGATGTGTTTCCTGACATGTTTCCTGACGTGTTTCCTGACATGTTTCCTGACATATTTCCTGACGTGTTTCCTGACATATTTCCTGACGTGTTTCCTGACGTGTTTCCTGACGTGTTTCCTGACATATTTCCTGACATGTTTACTGACATATTTCCTGACGTGTTTCCTGTCGTGTTTCCTGACGTGTTTCCTGACGTGTTTCCTGACATATTTCCTGACGTGTTTCCTGACGTGTTTCCTGACATTTCTGACGTGTTCCTGACATGTTTCCTGGCGTGTTTCCTGGCGTGTTTCCTGACATGTTTTCTAGCGTGTTTCTGACATGTTTCCTAACGTGTTTCCTGAGTGTTTCTGACATATTTCCTGGCGTGTTTTCCTGACATATTTCTATTTCCTAGCGTGTTTCTGACATATTTCCTGACGTGTTTCCTGACATGTTTCCTGACGTGTTTCCTGACGTGTTTCCTGACATGTTTCCTGACGTGTTTCCGTATTTCTGATATGTTTCCTGACATATTTCCTGACGTGTTTCCTGACGTGTTTCCTGACATGTTTCCTGACGTGTTTCCTGACGTGTTTCCTGACGTGTTTCCTGACGTGTTTCCTGACATGTTTCCTGACGTGTTTCCTGACGTGTTTCCTGACGTGTTTCCTGACATATTTCCTGACGTGTTTCCTGATGTGTTTCCTGACATATTTCCTGACGTGTTTCCTGACATGTTTCCTGGCGTGTTTCCTGTTTCTGCGTGTTTCCTGACGTGTTTCCTAGCGTGTTTCTGGCTGACGTGTTTCTGACATGTTTCCTGATGTGTTTCCTGGCGTGTTTCCTGGCGTGTTTCCTGAGCGTGTTTCCTGACGTGTTTCCTGACATGTTTCTGGCGTGTTTCCTGACGTTTTCTGACGTTCCTGGCGTGTTCCTGATGTTTCCTGGCGTGTTTCCTGACATGTTTCCTAGCGTGTTTCCTGGCGTATTTCTGGCGTTTCTAGCGTGTTTCCTGACATGTGTTTTCCTGGCGTGTTTCCTGGCGTGTTTCCTGACGTGTTTCTGGCGTGTTTCCTGACATGTTTCCTGGCGTGTTTCCTGCGTGTTTCCTGACATGTTTCCTGGCGTGTTTCCTGGCGTGTTTCCTGACATGTTTCCTGACATGTTTCTAGCGTGTTTCCTGACATGTTTCCTGACGTGTTTCCTGACATGTTTCTGGCATGTTTCCTGGCGTGTTTCGACATGTTTCCTGACGTGTTTGATGTGTTTCTACGTGTTTCCTGACATGTTTCCTGACGTGTTTCCTGGCATATTTCCTGGCGTTTCCTGACATGTTTCCTGGCGTGTTTCTGACATGTTTCCTAGCGTGTTTCCTGGCGTGTTTCCTGACATATTTCCTAGCGTGTTTCCTGACGTGTTTGACATTTTCTGGCATGTTTCCTGACGTGTTTCCTGACGTGTTTCCTAGCGTGTTTCCTGACATGTTTCCTGACGTGTTTCAGCATGTTTCCTGACATATTTCTAGCGTGTTTCCTGACATGTTTCCTGACGTGTTTCTAGCGTGTTTCTAGCGTGTTTCCTGACATGTTTCTAGCGTGTTTCTAGCGTGTTTCCTGGCGTGTTTCCTGCGTGTTTCTGATGTGTTTCCTGATGTTTTCCTGGCGTGTTTCCTGACATGTTTCCTGACATGTTCCTGACGTGTTTCTGACATGTTTCTGGCGTGTTTCTAGCGTGTTCCTGACATATTTCCTGGCGTGTTTCCTGATGTTTCTAGCGTTCCTGACATATTTCCTGGCGTGTTTCCTGCGTGTTTCTAGCGTGTTTCCTGACGTTTCCTGCGTGTTTCCTGGCGTGTTTCCTGACATGTTTCCTGGCGTGTTTCCTGACGTGTTTCCTGACATGTTTCTGACGTTTCCTGACATGTTTCCTGACGGTTTCCTGACGTGTTTCCTGGCGTGTTTCCTGACATGTTTCCTGGCGTGTCCTGGCGTGTTTCCTGATGTGTTTCCTGACATGTTTCTGGCGTGTTTCTAGCGTTTCCTGACGTGTTTCCTGGCGTGTTTCTGACGTGTTTCCTGACATGTTTCCTGACGTGTTTCCTGACATATTTCCTGACATGTTTCTGACATGTTTCTGACGTGTTTCCTGACATGTT
This sequence comes from Pseudoliparis swirei, assembly GCF_029220125.1. Classification (NCBI taxonomy): domain Eukaryota; kingdom Metazoa; phylum Chordata; class Actinopteri; order Perciformes; family Liparidae; genus Pseudoliparis; species Pseudoliparis swirei. The sequence continues at coordinate 23,082,918 of NC_079395.1, read as the reverse complement.
TCTGACATGTTTCTGACATGTTTCCTGACGTTTCCTGACATGTTTCCTGACGTGTTTCCTGACATGTTTCTAGCGTGTTTCCTAGCGTGTTTCCTGACATGTTTCCTGACATATTTCCTGGCGTGTTTCCTGACGTGTTTCTGACTTTTCTGACATGTTTCCTGGCGTGTTTCCTGACATGTTTCCTGACATGTTTCCTGACGTGTTTCCTAGCGTGTTTCTGACGTATTTCCCTGACATGTTTCCTGACGTGTTTCTAGCGTGTTTCCTGACATGTTTCCTGACATGTTTCCTGACATGTTTCCTGACGTGTTTCCTGATATTTCCTGACGTGTTTCCTGACGTGTTTCCTGACCTGTTTCCTGACGTGTTTCCTGACGTGTTTCCTGACGTGTTTCCTGTCAAGTTTCCTGACATATTTCCTGACGTGTTTCCTGACGTGTTTCTGACATTTCCTTGTTTCTGACATGTTTCTGGCGTGTTTCCTGACGTGTTTCCTGATATTTCCTGGCGTGTTTCCTTTCCTGACATTTCCTGACGTGTTTCTAGCGTGTGTTTCCTGACATGTTTACTGACATTTCCTGTTTCCTGGCGTTTCTGTTTCCTAGTGTTTCTGACATGTTTCCTGACGTGTTTCCTGTCATGTTTCCTGACATGTTTCCTGACGTGTTTCCTGACATGTTTCCTGACTTGTTTCCTGTCATCTTTCCTGACATGTTTCCTGACGTGTTTCCTGACATGTTTCCTGACGTGTTTCCTGACATGTTTCCTGACATGTTTCCTGACGTGTTTCCTGACGTGTTTCCTGACGTGTTTCCTGTCATCTTTCCTGACATGTTTCCTGACGTGTTTCCTGACGTGTTTCCTGTCCTCTGGACCGTGACTTCCTGATAACACACCTGTACAGCTTCCTAGGCTCCACATGGAGCTCACACACAGGATAAACCTCCAGGTGCACACCTGTTTGTCATCATGACGACAGACCAGATCATGACATCAATACCACCGATCACGTATTGTACTGTAAGCAATAACTCCTCTTCAGTGAGCTCCGACCACGGTCTTCATCACAGACTCAACGGTCTTCATCACAGACAGGTGTGTGGTCACCACCATTAATAAATGACTCACAACACGAGCCTCCTCAGGTCTTCATCCTCACTTTAGTTACATTCAGAGTTCACATTCAGAAAAACACTGTGATGATGAACCCTTTGATGTCTCTGAGCCTGACCCTCCTCCCAGAGGAGCGATCGCACACACACACACACACACACACTCACACACACTCACGGCTCACGCTGCTCTACAGTCCATCATCATCACGTTTAATACATAACACTGAACTGTTTGTGCATGATGATGATGATGATGATATTCATGGCAGGTGGAGGGACCGACTCTAAACACAGAATCCAGATCAGTTACCCAAAACAAAGATATCCAGAGTACTACCGAGGTGATGTTGTGTATTTTAATTAAATGGCAATAAACAGAATGCACCGTATAAACATGTCGCCTCACATGCCGGCGGTGCGTTCAGGCTCCTCCGGCCTCAGCCCGGTGCGTTCAGGCTCCTCTGGCCTCAGCCCGGCTCGGTGCAGTACTCCAGAGGGACGTCCAGACCCACCACCGGACCCACAGCGCTGAGCCACGACAGCACGTAGTTCACCGGCCTGCACACACACACACACACACACACATACACACACACACATACATACATACATATACACACACACACACACGCTTCAAGTTGCTGCAGCATTAACCTCCATGGACATCAGGCTCCGCCCCCTGGCTCCTCCTACCGGCGTTGCTCCCGAGCCGCCTGCAGCACGGGCCTCATGAACTCCTCCGTCCGGCAGGGGTGGAGCATGAAGAAGGGCTGACCCAGCAGAGGATGCTCCTACACAGAGGGGAGGGGTCAGTGGAGTGGGGGGTGGGGGGGGAGCTGCAGAGTGATGGTGTTCAGAGGGGGGGGGGGGTCAGTGGAGGGGGGGGGGTACCTGCAGAGTGATGGTGTTCAGGGGGCTGCTCTGAAGGCGGAGCCTGAAGTTGGGGTGGACGGAGCTCCACACCTCCTCCAGTGATAGGCTCCTCCCCCCTGATGACACGCGAGGAAGAAGATGAAGCACCAACACATCCTGAGGGCATGTGTGTGTGTGTGAAAGTATGTGTATGTGTGTGTATGTTTATATGTGTGTGTGTGTGTGTGTTTATATGTGTGTGTGTATATGTGTGTGTATGTGTGTATATATGTATGTATGTGTATGTGTGTGTGTATATATGTATGTGTGTGTGTATGTGTGTATATGTGTGTATGTGTGTATATATGTATGTATGTGTGTGTATATGTGTGTATGTGTATATGTATGTGTGTATATGTGTCTATATGTATGTGTGTATAAGTGTGTACGTGTGTGTGTGTATATATTAGGGCTGTGAAACGATTACAATTTTTAATCGGGTTAATCACAGGTTTCTGTGGATTAATCATGATTAATCACATATTATCGATATTCTCGGTATATTTTGTGAGAAAATAGAGATTTATGACAAAAGACGGATATATACATTTATACATTCTTCTATACAATGGTGCTGCAACTCAGCAGTTATTTAGCAGTTTTCTTCCATATGGAACATTAATACATCTTCATCCTAAACAGAATGTTTAACCCTCCTGTTACCTTTCGGGTCAATTTGACCCCATTCAATGTTTAATGTCGGTGTTCTTTGGGGTCAATTTGACCCCAGGCTGTTTTTCACTGTGTCAAACATATAAGAAATATCAACTTTTTTATATATTTAATGGGCTATTTAGGTAGTCAACAAACAAACATAAAGTACCTCACACTTAAACTTGGGAAGCAATATTAATTCTGATAATTTTCTGTAGGTTTTAATTGCTGGGGTCAAATTGACCCCGAGGGTAAAATATGTTAGTAAATGTAAAGGAGGGTTAACCTCTTCCACTCCACTGAGGACGCCGGCGTCCTTAAGCCCCTCCCTTCCTTTAAACGGCTCGCTCACGCAGACCACGTCAATAAACATGGGCATGTTTGGTATCCCAGCATTCAACACATCCTCATCTTTGCAAAGAACATATACATTTCTTTTATTTCGTAATAATTTTTCACAAGAGGAGCCCTAACACACAATGTCTAAAGTCGCGATCAATGCAGCAAGTCGGGTCTTGCAACATTTCGACGGAGAAAACGTACAGAATACACTTTCTAAGTAGATGTATTCTATTCCTTCCGTAAAGGCTCCCCACCTGACTATCACCTTGTGGCCTACCGGACTGCCAGGAACCTCAGGGTGACACTCGACTGATCAACTCTCCCTGACGGCCAACACATCGCTGCGACGACGCGCGTTCCTAGGTACATGCTGCACAACATCAGGGAATACGTCCTGTAGTCAACTATGTTACGAGGAAATATTGTACTACCATCTTCTTGTTCTTACAGGTTTGTGCTCTGGGTTTGCATGGCCCCATGAAAGTCTTTTGGATAAATGCGTCTGCTAAATGACATGTAATGTAATGTAATGTATTAGCGGAGGTATTAGCGGAAGTACTAGCGGAAGTTAGCAAAGAGCTAGCGGACTCAGAAAAGGTAAAAAGTTTTACAAAAAAACTTTTTTTTGGTGCGCTGTGTCTTCCCTGACAGTAACGTGTTGAAGCCAGGAGACCGCGCTGTCTTTGCCGGGCCATGAACACGGTGATTTGCTCCGTTTTTGTTTGACTACATTTCATGAGTAACAGTTAGGGGGGTGCTCGTGACTTTTCATGCGCGAAGACCGGCATCTGAACTCTGCGGCGACCGCGATCGACATATTGAGCACCCCTGCATTAAAACATTGGTGCAAGTGACTTTTTTTCGTCCCGATGTGCGCACACACGCCGGCATCCGGCGAGACGGGGATCTGAGTCGTGTTAACGCGACACTAGAGACAGAATGACGCGCTGCTGGAGAGACGACCAACAACAGACGGATTGGAAGCTCATTCTGCGCATGCGTTAAATGCGTTAAAAAAAATAACGAAGTTAAACCTGTAATTTAATTAACTGAGTTAACGCGTTATTTTCCACAGCACTAGTATATATGTATGTGTGTGTATGTGTGTGTATGTGTGTATATATGTATGTATGTGTGTGTGTATATGTGTCTATATGTATGTGTGTATAAGTGTACGTGTGTGTGTGTACGTGTGTATATATGTGTGTGTGTATAAGTGTGTGTGTGTGTGTGTGTGTGTGTCTCACCCTGAGTGGAGGCTCTGAAGTAGAGCACAGGTGTGGCGTAGCTGCAGGAGTGCAGGATGTGATACTCGTACTGAAGCACCTGGCTGCTGCCTCCAGACGCCACGCAGACTCCGTCATCTTCATCATCCTCCTCATCCTCAGCGATGTCACCGCTGGCGCCGAGACCTGACTGGAGGAAGAGACAGTGGTGATGAACGGCGTCAGAGGTCAGAGGTCAGAGCTTGTTGTTTAGATAAGTGTTGGCGTGTTTCACCTCCTCCTCCTCCTCCTCCTCCTCCCGGGAATGACTGGAAGCCGGTGGCACCGAGTCTGAACCGGATCCGCTCCTGAGAGCGGTCTTCCTCAGGTAGCCCTCCTCCGAACCCTGCGGCCCCCGGATGAGAAAGCACCGTTAACCACGTTCAGGGGCCCCGACAGCAGGTCTATGACCCCCTGACCTCCTCACCTGGACCCCTGACCTCCTCACCTGGAGCCCCTGACCTCCTCACCTGACCCCCTGACCTCCTCACCTGGACCTCCTGACCTCCTCACCTGGAGCCCCTGACCTCCTCACCTGGACCCCCTGACCTCACCTGGAGCCCCTGACCTCCTCACCTGACCCCCTGACCTCCTCACCTGGACCTCCTGACCTCCTCACCTGGACCCCTGACCTCCTCACCCTGACCCCCTGACCTCCTCACCCTGACCCCCTGACCTCCTCACCTGGACCCCCTGACCTCCTCACCTGGACCCCCTGACCTCCTCACCCTGACCCCCTGACCTCCTCACCTGGACCCCCTGACCTCCTCACCTGGACCCCTGACCTCCTCACCTGGACCCCTGACCTCCTCACCTGGACCCCCTGACCTCCTCACCCTGACCCCCTGACCTCCTCACCTGGACCCCCTGACCTCCTCACCTGGACCCCTGACCTCCTCACCTGACCCCCTGACCTCCTCACCTGGACCCCCTGACCTCCTCACCTGGACCCCCTCCCAGCTCCAGCCGTCCCTCAGCTGCTCTGACCGCTGCAGGAGGAGCCGACAGCAGCGGCGGAAGTCGTCCTCCTCCAGCCCGCTGCAGCTCATCTGTGAAAGGGGGAGGAGCCTTACGGTCATCTGTGAAAGGGGGAGGAGCCACATGACCACGCTCTTCTTTCCAATGTTACAGGTTTTCCTTTACATCGGACACGTTGTGGTCCTGGTGTCCCGAGCTCGGTGGAGCTCAGACTCCGTTCACTGCTTTGTTATTCATGTTTTTATTCCCCTGAGGAACATGTTGATGACAATAAACATGAGCTGTCTTCATATTTACTGTATACAGTTCTGACATTACGTCCTGTATATATATATATATATATAATATATATATATATAAATAGATATATGTAAATATATATATAAATATATATTTATATATATAGAGAGAGAAAATATGTAATATATAGTCAATACATATATATACAGGACTGTCTCAGAAAATTAGAATATTGTGATGAAGTTCTTTATTTTCTGTAATGCAATTAAAAAAACAAAAATGTCATGCATTCTGGATTCATTACAAATCAACTGAAATATTGCAAGCCTTTTATTCTTTTAATATTGCTGATTATGGCTTACAGCTTAAGAAAACTCAAATATCCTATCTCTAAATATTAGAATATCATGAAAAAGTATACTAGTAGGGTATTAAACAAATCACTTGAATTGTCTAATTAACCCAAACACCTGCAAGGGTTTCCTGAGCCTTGACAAACACTCAGCTGTTATAAATCTTTTTTTTTTACTTGGTCTGAGGAAATATTAAAATTTTATGAGATAGGATTTTAGTTTTCTTAAGCTGTAAGCCATAATCAGCAATATTAAAAGAATAAAAGGCTTGCAATATTTCAGTTGATTTGTAATGAATCCAGAATGCATGACATTTTTGTTTTTTAAATTGCATTACAGAAAATAAAGAACTTTATCACAATATTCTAATTTTCTGAGACAGTCCTGTATATAGAGAAAGAGAGACTGTGGTTTGACAGTAGTGTTCACATGTTTTGCTCCAGTAAAATATTAATAATAATATTTCAAAATACTCCCAACTCCCAGTACACTGAGTATTACCCGCACTACTACTTTAAACTGATATGGCAGGCTGAATAATAACCAGTAACTCCTGTGAACTGTGGTGAAGTAGAAGTACACGGTAGCACGAGTACCTCAGAATACAGTGTACATGAGCCTCCAGCACAAGTTCCTCGGAACACTTGTAGGATAGTAGTAGTACTTCTACCTCTGAGTACCGGTGTTACGGTTTAAAAAGTATGTATATGAGAGGGTTTGACACAGGCATTCAGGAGGACAGCTATACGTGTTCTCTCCCCTATTCTTCGAACGTCCGTCGTAACCACGACAACAACGGGCGCGTTCGGCTGAGAAGTGGCGGGTTACCAGGGTCGCCTGTGAAACCGTAACACCGGTAACATTCAGACCCAACAGACACACACACACACACACACTCAAACACACGCGCACACACGCCGGGACATGGGGAAACACTCACCGCTGGAAGGAGATGCAGAATCAGCGCTTCACTTCCGGGTAGTGAGATCACGTGACTTCTCCAGTCGCCTTTTAGAAAATGATGATGCAGATCTGTCAAATAACATGTCAGACTTGCACAATTAAAAATACAGATTAAATGAAATAAATATGGAGTCCTATTTTGAAGGACTCCAAGATTTGAGTCTGTGAATGACTCCGTGCGTCCTGCTGTTCGTCAGCTCCACCGCTAGATGGCAGCAGCGACCCGAGGAGAAGGTCTCAGCGTCAGATGTGTGTTCACTTCACAGGGCAGGGATGACGTATGTGTCCAGGTTGAGAAGCCTCCGAGGATACATTGTGAGTTTATAAATAAACTGCTGGGGGACGTTTTAGGATACACTGAGCTCCTCTCTCCTTATGGACGCTTAGGATACACTGAGCTCCTCTCTCCTCTCCTCTCTCCTTATGGATGCTTAGGATACACTGAGCTCCTCCTCTCCTCTCTCCTTATGGACGCTGAGAGATACCCTCTCCTTATGGACGTTTAGGATACACTGAGCTCCTCTCCTCTCTCCTTATGGACGTTTAGGATACACTGAGCTCCTCTCCTCTCTCTCCTTATGGACGTTTAGGATACACTGAGCACCTCTCTCCTCTCCTCTCTACTTGTGGATGAATTTTCATCTCTCCATCACACATTATTAACTCTGCTTCCTCCTCAGAGTCCTTGTGGCTTCACGTCTCATCGGGTCCATTGGACCTGGCTGGGTCTGGAGCCGGTCCTGTCTCCTTGGCCCCGCCTCCTGCCAAATGGCCCTGGCCTCCATGACCCTGCTGATGCCCCGCCCACTCCTCCTCTCTACCTCTATCTGATGGATCCTGGAGGTCTGGATCGTGGTCCATGACGACTACCAACTATTCATACACTCTGGCAGACTCAGTGAATGTGTTGTTACTCTGTCAGGATTCCTTCTGTAAAGATGACATCTATTGTTCATCTGGTCACATGACATCTATTGTTCATCTGGTCACATGACATCTATTGTTCATCTGGTCACATGACATCTATTGTTCATCTGGTCACATGACATCCATTGTTCATCTGGTCACATGACATCTATTGTTCATCTGGTCACATGACATCTATTGTTCATCTGGTCACATGACATCTATTGTTCATCTGGTCTCATGACATCTATTGTTCATCTGGTCACATGACATCTATTGTTCATCTGGTCACATGACATCTATTGTTCATCTGGTCACATGACATCTATTGTTCATCTGGTCACATGACATCTATTGTTCATCTGGTCACATGACATCTATTGTTCACCTGGTCACATGACATCTATTGTTCATCTGGTCACATGACATCTATTGTTCATCTGGTCACATGACATCTAGTGTTCATCTGGTCACATGACATCTATTGTTCATCTGGTCACATGACATATATTGTTCATCTGGTCACATGACATCTATTGTTCATCTGGTCACATGACATCTATTGTCCATCTGGTCACATGACATCTATTGTTCATCTGGTCACATGACATCTATTGTTCATCTGGTCACATGACATCTATTGTTCATCTGGTCTCATGACATCTATTGTTCATCTGGTCACATGACATCTATTGTTCATCTGGTCACATGACATCTATTGTTCATCTGGTCACATGACATCTATTGTTCATCTGGTCACATGACATCTATTGTTCATCTGGTCACATGACATCTATTGTTCATCTGGTCACATGACATCTATTGTTCATCTGGTCTCATGACATCTATTGTTCATCTGGTCTCATGACATCTATTGTTCATCTAGTCACATGACATCTATTGTTCATCTGGTCTCATGACATCTATTGTTCATCTGGTCACATGACATCTATTGTTCATCTGGTCACATGACATCTATTGTTCATCTGGTCACATGACATCTATTGTTCATCTGGTCTCATGACATCTATTGTTCATCTAGTCACATGACATCTATTGTTCATCTGGTCACATGACATCTATTGTTCATCTGGTCACATGACATCTATTGTTCATCTGGTCACATGACATCTATTGTTCATCTGGTCACATGACATCTATTGTTCATCTGGTCACATGACATCTATTGTTCACCTGGTCACATGACATCTATTGTTCATCTGGTCACATGACATCTATTGTTCATCTGGTCACATGACATCTATTGTTCATCTGGTCACATGACATCTATTGTTCATCTGGTCACATGACATCTATTGTTCATCTGGTCACATGACATCTATTGTTCATCTGGTCACATGACATCTATTGTTCATCTGGTCACATGACATCTATTGTTCATCTGGTCACATGACATCTATTGTTCATCTGGTCACATGACATCTATTGTTCATCTGGTCACATGACATCTATTGTTCATCTGGTCACATGACATCTATTGTTCATCTGGTCACATGACATCTATTGTTCATCTGGTCACATGACATCTATTGTTCATCTGGTCACATGACATCTATTGTTCATCTGGTCACATGACATCTATTGTTCATCTGGTCTCATGACATCTATTGTTCATCTAGTCACATGACATCTATTGTTCATCTGGTCACATGACATCTATTGTTCATCTGGTCACATGACATCTATTGTTCATCTGGTCACATGACATCTATTGTTCATCTGGTCACATGACATCTATTGTTCATCTGGTCACATGACATCTATTGTTCATCTGGTCACATGACATCTATTGTTCTACTGGTCACATGACATCTATTGTTCATCTGGTCACATGGAATCTATTGTTCATCTGGTCACATGACATCTATTGTTCATCTGGTCACATGACATCTATTGTTCATCTGGTCACATGACATCTATTGTTCATCTGGTCACATGACATCTATTGTTCATCTGGTCACATGACATCTATTGTTCATCTGGTCACATGACATCTATTGTTCATCTGGTCACATGACATCTATTGTTCATCTGGTCACATGACATCTATTGTTCATCTGGTCTCATGACATCTATTGTTCATCTGGTCACATGACATCTATTGTTCATCTGGTCTCATGACATCTATTGTTCATCTGGTCACATGACATCTATTGTTCATCTGGTCACATGACATCTATTGTTCATCTGGTCACATGACATCTATTGTTCATCTGGTCACATGACATCTATTGTTCATCTGGTCACATGACATCTATTGTTCACCTGGTCACATGACATCTATTGTTCATCTGGTCACATGACATCTATTGTTCATCTGGTCACATGACATCTATTGTCCATCTGGTCACATGACATCTATTGTTCATCTGGTCACATGACATCTATTGTTCATCTGGTCACATGACATCTATTGTTCATCTGGTCACATGACATCTATTGTTCATCTGGTCACATGACATCTATTGTTCATCTGGTCACATGACATCTATTGTTCATCTGGTCACATGACATCTATTGTTCATCTGGTCACATGACATCTATTGTTCATCTGGTCACATGACATCTATTGTTCATCTGGTCACATGACATCTATTGTTCATCTGGTCACATGACATCTATTGTTCATCTGGTCACATGACATCTATTGTTCATCTGGTCACATGACATCTATTGTTCATCTGGTCACATGACATCTATTGTTCATCTGGTCACATGACATCTATTGTTCATCTGGTCACATGACATCTATTGTTCATCTGGTCACATGACATCTATTGTTCATCTGGTCACATGACATCTATTGTTCATCTGGTCACATGACATCTATTGTTCATCTGGTCACATGACATCTATTGTTCATCTGGTCACATGACATCTATTGTTCATCTGGTCACATGACATCTATTGTTCATCTGGTCACATGACATCTATTGTTCACCTGGTCACATGACATCTATTGTTCATCTGGTCACATGACATCTATTGTTCATCTAGTCACATGACATCTATTGTTCATCTGGTCACATGACATCTATTGTTCATCAGGTCACATGACATCTATTGTTCATCTGGTCACATGACATCTATTGTTCATCTGGTCACATGACATCTATTGTTCATCTGGTCACATGACATCTATTGTTCATCTGGTCACATGACATCTATTGATCATCTGGTCACATGACATCTATTGTTCATCTGGTCACATGACATCTATTGTTCATCTGGTCACATGACATCTATTGATCATCTGGTCACATGACATCTATTGTTCATCTGGTCACATGACATCTATTGTTCATCTGGTCACATGACATCTATTGTTCATCTATTGTTCATCTGGTCACATGACATCTATTGTTCATCTGGTCACATGACATCTATTGTTCATCTGGTCACATGACATCTATTGTTCATCTGGTCACATGACATCTATTGTTCATCTGGTCACATGACATCTATTGTTCATCTGGTCACATGACATCTATTGTTCATCTGGTCACATGACATCTATTGTTCATCTGGTCACATGACATCTATTGTTCATCTGGTCACATGACATCTATTGATCATCTGGTCACATGACATCTATTGTTCATCTGGTCACATGACATCTATTGTTCATCTGGTCACATGACATCTATTGTTCATCTGGTCACATGACATCTATTGTTCATCTGGTCACATGACATCTATTGTTCATCTGGTCACATGACATCTATTGTTCATCTGGTCACATGACATCTATTGTTCATCTGGTCACATGACATCTATTGTTCATCTGGTCACATGACATCTATTGTTCATCTGGTCACGTGACATCTATTGTTCATCTGGTCACATGACATCTATTGTTCATCTGGTCACATGACATCTATTGTTCATCTGGTCACATGACATCTATTGTTCATCTGGTCACATGACATCTATTGTTCATCTGGTCACATGACATCTATTGTTCATCTGGTCACATGACATCTATTGTTCATCTGGTCACATGACATCTATTGTTCATCTGGTCACATGACATCTATTGTTCATCTGGTCACATGACATCTATTGTTCATCTGGTCACATGACATCTATTGTTCATCTGGTCACATGACATCTATTGTTCATCTGGTCACATGACATCTATTGTTCATCTGGTCACATGACATCTATTGTTCATCTGGTCACATGACATCTATTGTTCATCTGGTCACATGACATCTATTGTTCATCTGGTCACATGACATCTATTGTTCATCTGGTCACATGACATCTATTGTTCATCTGGTCACATGACATCTATTGTTCATCTGGTCACATGACATCTATTGTTCATCTGGTCACATGACATCTATTGTTCATCTGGTCACATGACATCTATTGTTCATCTGGTCACATGACATCTATTGTTCATCTGGTCACATGACATCTATTGTTCATCTGGTCACATGACATCTATTGTTCATCTGGTCACATGACATCTATTGTTCATCTGGTCACATGACATCTATTGTTCATCTGGTCACATGACATCTATTGTTCATCTGGTCACATGACATCTATTGATCATCTGGTCACATGACATCTATTGTTCATCTGGTCACATGACATCTATTGTTCATCTGGTCACATGACATCTATTGTTCATCTGGTCACATGACATCTATTGTTCATCTGGTCACATGACATCTATTGTTCATCTGGTCACATGACATCTATTGTTCATCTGGTCACATGACATCTATTGTTCATCTGGTCACATGACATCTATTGTTCATCTGGTCACATGACATCTATTGTTCATCTGGTCACATGACATCTATTGTTCATCTGGTCACATGACATCTATTGTTCATCTGGTCACATGACATCTATTGTTCATCTGGTCACATGACATCTATTGTTCATCTGGTCACATGACATCTATTGTTCATCTGGTCACATGACATCTATTGTTCATCTGGTCACATGACATCTATTGTTCATCTGGTCACATGACATCTATTGTTCATCTGGTCACATGACATCTATTGTTCATCTGGTCACATGACATCTATTGTTCATCTGGTCACATGACATCTATTGTTCATCTGGTCACATGACATCTATTGTTCATCTGGTCACATGACATCTATTGTTCATCTGGTCACATGACATCTATTGTTCATCTGGTCACATGACATCTATTGTTCATCTGGTCACATGACATCTATTGTTCATCTGGTCACATGACATCTATTGTTCATCTGGTCACATGACATCTATTGTTCATCTGGTCACATGACATCTATTGTTCATCTGGTCACATGACATCTATTGTTCATCTGGTCACATGACATCTATTGTTCATCTGGTCACATGACATCTATTGTTCATCTGGTCACATGACATCTATTGTTCATCTGGTCACATGACATCTATTGTTCATCTGGTCACATGACATCTATTGTTCATCTGGTCACATGACATCTATTGTTCATCTGGTCACATGACATCTATTGTTCATCTGGTCACATGACATCTATTGTTCATCTGGTCACATGACATCTATTGTTCATCTGGTCACATGACATCTATTGTTCATCTGGTCACATGACATCTATTGTTCATCTGGTCACATGACATCTATTGTTCATCTGGTCACATGACATCTATTGTTCATCTGGTCACATGACATCTATTGTTCATCTGGTCACATGACATCTATTGTTCATCTGGTCACATGACATCTATTGTTCACCTGGTCACATGACATCTATTGTTCATCTGGTCACATGACATCTATTGTTCATCTGGTCACATGACATCTATTGTTAATCTGGTCACATGACATCTATTGTTCATCTGGTCACATGACATCTATTGTTCATCTGGTCACATGACATCTATTGTTCATCTGGTCACATGACATCTATTGTTCATCTGGTCACATGACATCTATTGTTCATCTGGTCACATGACATCTATTGTTCATCTGGTCACATGACATCTATTGTTCATCTGGTCACATGACATCTATTGTTCATCTGGTCACATGACATCTATTGTTCATCTGGTCACATGACATCTATTGTTCATCTGGTCACATGACATCTATTGTTCATCTGGTCACATGACATCTATTGTTCATCTGGTCACATGACATCTATTGTTCATCTGGTCACATGACATCTATTGTTCATCTGGTCACATGACATCTATTGTTCATCTGGTCACATGACATCTATTGTTCATCTGGTCACATGACATCTATTGTTCATCTGGTCACATGACATCTATTGTTCATCTGGTCACATGACATCTATTGTTCATCTGGTCACATGACATCTATTGTTCATCTGGTCACATGACATCTATTGTTCATCTGGTCACATGACATCTATTGTTCATCTGGTCACATGACATCTATTGTTCATCTGGTCACATGACATCTATTGTTCATCTGGTCACATGACATCTATTGTTCATCTGGTCACATGACATCTATTGTTCATCTGGTCACATGACATCTATTGTTCATCTGGTCACATGACATCTATTGTTCATCTGGTCTCATGACATCTATTGTTCATCTGGTCACATCTATTGTTCATCTGGTTCATCTGGTCATATGACATGACATTGTTCATCTGGTCACATGACATCTATTGTTCACCTGGTCACATGACATCTATTGTTCATCTGGTCACATGACATCTATTGTTCATCTGGTCACATGACATCTATTGTTCACCTGGTCACATGACATCTATTGTTCATCTGGTCACATGACATCTATTGTTCATCTGGTCACATGACATCTATTGTTCATCTGGTCACGTGACATCTATTGTTCATCTGGTCACATGACATCTATTGTTCATCTGGTCACATGACATCTATTGTTCATCTGGTCACATGACATCTATTGTTCATCTGGTCACATGACATCTATTGTTCATCTGGTCTCATGACATCTATTGTTCATCTGGTCACATGACATCTATTGTTCATCTGGTCACATGACATCTATTGTTCATCTGGTCACATGACATCTATTGTTCATCTGGTCACATGACATCTATTGTTCATCTGGTCACATGACATCTATTGTTCATCTGGTCACATGACATCTATTGTTCATCTGGTCACATGACATCTATTGTTCATCTGGTCACATGACATCTATTGTTCATCTGGTCACATGACATCTATTGTTCATCTGGTCACATGACATCTATTGTTCATCTGGTCACGACATCTATTGTTCATCTGGTCACACATCTATTGTTCATCTGGTCACATGACATCTATTGTTCATCTGGTCACATGACATCTATTGTTCATCTGGTCACATGACATCTATTGTTCATCTGGTCACATGACATCTATTGTTCATCTGGTCACATGACATCTATTGTTCATCTGGTCACATGACATCTATTGTTCATCTGGTCACATGACATCTATTGTTCATCTGGTCACATGACATCTATTGTTCATCTGGTCACATGACATCTATTGTTCATCTGGTCACATGACATCTATTGATCATCTGGTCACATGACATCTATTGTTCATCTGGTCACATGACATCTATTGTTCATCTGGTCACATGACATCTATTGTTCATCTGGTCACATGACATCTATTGTTCATCTGGTCACATGACATCTATTGTTCATCTGGTCACATGACATCTATTGTTCATCTGGTCACATGACATCTATTGTTCATCTGGTCACATGACATCTATTGTTCATCTGGTCACATGACATCTATTGTTCATCTGGTCACATGACATCTATTGTTCATCTGGTCACATGACATCTATTGTTCATCTGGTCACATGACATCTATTGTTCATCTGGTCACATGACATCTATTGTTCATCTGGTCACATGACATATTGTTCATCTGGTCACATGACATCTATTGTTCATCTGGTCACATGACATCTATTGTTCATCTGGTCACATGACATCTATTGTTCACCTGGTCACATGACATCTATTGTTCATCTGGTCACATGACATCTATTGTTCATCTGGTCACATGACATCTATTGTTCATCTGGTCACATGACATCTATTGTTCATCTGGTCACATGACATCTATTGTTCATCTGGTCACATGACATCTATTGTTCATCTGGTCACATGACATCTATTGTTCATCTGGTCACATGACATCTATTGTTCATCTGGTCACATGACATCTATTGTTCATCTGGTCACATGACATCTATTGTTCATCTGGTCACATCTATTGTTCATCTGGTCACATGACATCTATTGTTCATCTGGTCACATGACATCTATTGTTCACCTGGTCACATGACATCTATTGTTCATCTGGTCACATGACATCTATTGTTCTTCTGGTCACATGACATCTATTGTTCACCTGGTCACATGACATCTATTGTTCATCTGGTCACATGACATCTATTGTTCATCTGGTCACATGACATCTATTGATCACCTGGTCACATGACATATATTGTTCATCTGGTCACGTGACATCTATTGTTCATCTAGTCACGTGACATCTATTGTTCATATGGTCACATGACATCTATTGTTCATCTGGTCACATGACATCTATTGTTCATCAGGTCACATGACATCTATTGTTCTGTCCATCCTGGAGAGGGATCCTCCTGTTCTCTCCTGAAGGGTTCTTCACTTTTTTCCCCCATCAAAGTTTTTTTGGGAGTTGTTCCTGATCCGATGTGAGGTCAAAGGTCAGGGAAGTCGTATGTGTACAGATTGTAAAGCCCTCTGAGAAGAATGTGTGATTTTATAAATAGAATGATCTGAAAGCGATAGATCAGATGTGTTAAGGTGTGTTTCTATGAGCTCCTTCTCCAGTCGGTGAGACAACAAATAAATGAATATCAGATCAAATTATATTCTGAAGTCTGAATAGTTTCCAACGGGGACCTGAACTGACTGTGAAACTCATCTCTACTTCTTCTGTGACCTTGAGGAGACGTAGAACAGCTTCAGCTACACACCATAAAGATCCGTCTGACGGCAAAGTGAAGCAGTGAAAATATTCTAAATATAGCGTTCACTGAAACCCAAAGCGCCTCAACGAACCAGAGCGGGTTGTCGGTTCTGTGCCCATAATAATAATCTAATAATCTCCGTGGCTAACAAGACATTTCTTGAAGCTTTCAAGTGTCCGCTAACAGGTGGCGAGACACGAAGCCCAACGTGAGCCTTTTCACTAGGGATGGGTATCGTTTGGGTTTTTTCCAATACCGGTGCTAAACCAGTAGCCTACTTTTAAAACGATACCGGTGCCTGAACCGATACTTTAAAGAAAAGAGCACAAAAAGACGATTGATAATGACGACATTAAAAACCTCTTCAGCCATATTCCCTGGGAAAGCCGTTCTCATGGAGCACTGACATTAAACGGATATCAGACTGTCACGCTCGTAGCTCGTAGCTAGCTCGAGCTACGAGCTACGAGCTAGCTTAAACATGGTTAAAATGGCTAATTTATTATTTGCTGGCCTACTTTTATGAATGCAAAACTTGCAATCAATAACCTCCAGGATTTTGTAGGACTCGTTAAACGGAATGTACCACTATCCTGAAGGGGGCGCTGTTCCTCTGAACTTAAGGGACGGACACAAAAGACGTCAGTGAGAGAGACATGGCAAAAGAAGCCATTTATTGAAATCATCAAAATAAACAAAAACATGAACACTTTTTTTTTGTTTTGTCAGTCAAGCAAAACGTAAGAGTTTCCACGTCGAAAAAAAACCATATGGTCAACACGACTCGTGTCTCGGACACTCGGCCCGGCTCGACCGGGCGGTTCTGTACCGAGGGCAACGAGCAACAAAGCTGCTTATTCTTTTTTTGTTCTGAATCTTTTTGTCACACATTAATAACCTTTTAGACGAGAAAACAAAAACAAACTGAAATCCAGCATATGGCTTTTTAAAAATCAAATATATACATTTGTTCTTACAGCATTTAAAACACAGAGAATGAAAATATACAAAGCAAGTACCACAGAAGAACTCCATCTGTCGATCCAAAAGAAAAAGAAACAACTCAACGGCACACCATGTGGACAGAGGAGGAACTGAAGCGCGAGGAGACGGCCAGAAGAGTTGGACGTCGTCTTTATTAATGCTGAGGCAGCCGGTTTCTGGGGTCCAGGACACACGAGGGGGAAAGGACACATCAGGGTTCTGGACTGGAACATGCTGGAACAACCCTGAGCTCAGCTGGGTTCACTTCACTTGCACTTCAATCTATTTAGCAAAAAGGGGAAACCTCCTACAACTCCCACAATGCCATTCTGCACACACATGTCAGACTCCCCCGCGGTGAGACACTGAAGGGTTGATTGAAGCCACGCTGAGGGGAATGAGGTCATCAGCAGGTGGCGTGTACTTGTGCTTCCAACGTTTCGTTTCAACTCAAACGTTTGGCGAGTGTCTCGCATTTTAGGAAATGGAACATAATATTCATAACTCATTGGTGTTTTACCACCTGAGACTCGGACTCGTGTTCATGAGAATAGAACGACCACTTTATATCCACCCGGAATATAAAGAGACGCACTGTGAGCCACACACGGTGATACCTTTGTGAGTTGTTAGTGTCACGGTGCAATCCATCGGACATGAATTCGGTCTTTTTCATGGTGGACAGAGTTGGTAGCCACCACACCACTAGATGGCGCCACACCCGATACACGTTCCCTTTAAGCTACATTTAGACAGTTCAGAGGGTCTTTCTGACACGCGGACGCATGACTTTTCTGTCCATAGGTGTTTTTCTATCCAGGGAAGTGAAGTAAGCCCAGTGGGGTTGTTGTTGATGTTGTTGACACACTTGAGGGGGAGGGGAGGCAGCAGACAGACACGCTGACCGCTTGGTAGACACTGCATTCACACCGATATGGCTTCAGGCCTTGAGACGCGTCAGCGACGTGCAAACATGTCGACAGATGACGGCGGGGAAGGTAATCCGGACCCGACCCCCCCCACCCGTTACCGCGGGGACACACCAGGGGCGGAGGACGCAGGTAACCGACGGCGGCGAAGCGTAGAGCCGAGGGAGACGAAGCGGAGCCGAGGGAGACGAAGCGGAGCCGAGGGAGACGAAGCGGCGAGGCCGAGGCGAGACAGCGAGGGAGATGAGCCGAGGGAGGCGGGCGAGGCCGAGGGAGACGGGCGGAGCGAGGAGGCGGAGCCGAGGGAGACAGGCGAGGCGAGGCGAGAGCGAGCGAGGAGGCGAGGGTGGCGGGCGAGGAGACGGGCGGAGCCGAGGAGACGAGGCGGGCCGAGGGAGCGGCGAGCCGAGGGAGGCGGGCCGAGGCGGCGGGCGAGGGAGACGGCGAGCCGAGGAAGAAGCGGGCAGGGAGACGGCAAGACATCGTAAAGTGTTCTTTGACGTAAAGACAAGCTCCGCCCTCCTGCGGCGGTTCTTGCTCAGTGTCTCGGTCACGGTGGCCTTCATGTCACCAGACGGCTGTTGACACTTCTCTGCTCGTACAACTCGTGACCTGTGACGACCCTTCTGGGTCCTTTGACCTTTGAACCTTCTCAGATGTACAACATTTCACTGAGGGGACACGAGCGGACCGACCGGTTTCATCATTACACTCATTCAAATTATTCCATTTGGTAATATTTTAAGTAAATTTTGGTAACTGTAAGATCGTCCAGTTTGGGCCGAATGAAATGATTGGACGACCGACCTGCCCGTGTACCTGCCCACTCAATGCTAGCTTGACAGCTATGACACGTTAGTTAGCCATGTTTGTTGTTTATGATCTTTCTGATCATCTTGGGGGCGTGGCCTTGGAAGGAGGCCTAACTTGGGGGCGTGGCCTTGGAAGGAGGCCTTAAGGGAGGGGCTGTGGCTAGACTTAGCATCTTTAGGAGCTAATGCTGCTCGCTACTTTCATTGGGAAAGAGTTGGCAACATTGGCTAAATCTCTTGCTCTTGCTCAGCAAGTAAGAACATTTAGTAATTTTGACCATTTGACCAAAATGTTATAATTTGAATCACCCCAAAAATGACCTAACATGTATGAATGAACTGTAAATGTCCGGTTCGTCGATAGTGCCTCTCGGTGGCCACATCCCATCACGGGACATACGACTGTCCAGTGAACGGGTTGGTTGGTTAACCGGCTGATGACAACATTATAAATCATCAGCATAACAATAACCGTGGTGCTTGATTGAGATAATATTCTATATTGTGTGCGTCTGTGTCCGAATCATTCAGTGTCCTCAGTTTCCTTCATCACTCGTCATCCTCACACCTTAAGGCCTTCATTCAGCAGTTAGCTTCACACGAGCTAAAGCTAGCTTACTACCGCCCGTGTTTCATGAGTCCCTCAACATTTGATTTGATTAATTCATTAATAACCAACTCTTTGTAACCTGTTGAATGAATGTTTCTTTAACACTGTTATAACAGTGTTATAACAGTGCACTAGCTTTCCAAAGTGAATTTTGACGTAGAACGTTTGCTATCTTCTCAAAGCTAAGACATCAACACTGTGACATCGGCCTTTCTCAACGGGAACATTTGACTGGAGAAGCTCAGGTAGAACTACTGATGTTGATGGTGGCCTTGACCAACCAGTAGCTTCATTTGACACGGGAGTCAGTTGCTATGAGGAGTTCACGGTTAGGGCTGTCACTTTGTAATTCCAATCGCAGATCAAATGTATTGATCTCACTATTGAATGCATCTCTTCATTCTGACCTTGGCTATTGTTGCGCTCTTTACTAATGCAAAATGCAGGTAACCAGTGAGCTACTGTGACCAGAGAATCATGACACCAACCATCTGAGAATTAAGGTGGATTTGACGGCATAGATTTAAAGAAAAAATAAAAACCTGGCGTGCTTTATTAGTACGTCTACGAAAAGTCACAGATCTGAGGTAACATTACGTCTTCCACCTCTGAATTAGCTTTAAATCGTGTATGGACACACACAAATGTGCGTCTTTTACTGTGTGGAGCGGGTGGAAATGGTCCAGTGGCGTCAACATTAGGCAGCGGTGTGTTTTTGGTCTTTACAGAATTTACGACAACGAATGTGAAAACACCCGTCAGCTCGTCACTCAGTGCTGCAGTGGAGGAACCGCCAATGAACATAATCATGACAATCCTACAGCAAGATTATTCAAATGGAACTCAAACAAATGGCGTGTCGGCTCTTCATCGTTTTTACAAAGTGAAAGCCCTAAGTCATAGAAACGTGCTGTGGCAGCGTTTAGGCTCAGCTGTAGAGTGGCTGGAAGGGGGGGGGGGGGGGGGTTCAGGGAAAGATGCCGGCGCGAGGTCTAATCGGCCTCAGCTGGTGATGACTGTTAATCAGCCCCAGCGGCTAATTAACAGTCATCACCAGCTGAGGCCGATTAGACCTCGCCCCGGCCTAAACTCACCCACCACACTGTATCAGTGTTTTGACATCCAGCACTCGCCCGACTCATGAAGCATGAGATCGATTCACACCGACTCAGCGACAGCTCAGCACATTCCTACTGTGTGGTGAAGACGGTTGACCCAGCCAGTGTCAGAGATGGCCGAACCTGAACAGATAAAATGTAGCTCGCAAACTATGCAGGAAGATAATCCCTCTCACAATAATCTGAGTAGTCAAGCCAAAATGTCCACCGTGAGAAAGGTCTAGAACTCTTCAATGTGAGGGTCCTTTGGACATCGCAGTGCACTCCCCTGGTTCCTCCATCACATGGACAGACTGTCTCTACGATTACAACGTCCAGAGAGAAGCCAGTCATCAACTCGTTGTCCCGTGGTTGTTTCTCTCCAGTTGATATGACCGTCGTAGTTCCTTTCTGGTCGCAGTGCTCATGATGTTCTAAACTCAAGTGGACTGGAGTCCTTCTCCTCATCTCTTCCTCGTTCATTTCCTTCCCAGGTGTGTTAGACACGTCAGGCTTTCCTCTTGCATCCATTTTGACAAATGTTCCGTTCAGCACCAGGATGAGAGGTTCTGGTATCGTTCCCCTCTGAGACCCCGGGGGAGGGTGTCCACCGTCTGAAGTACATCCATTCCACTGCAGCGCTTGCCCTAGACATGCGAGACCTTTTGCGTCTCTCTCGCTTGTTTGATGCTGTACAGCCACTTGATGACTCTCGCGTTCCGCTCCACGGCCGAGATGCCGTACGGGACGCGCTCGCCGGCCTCCTCCTCCTCCCCTTCCCCGTCGGACAGCCCGTCGTTGGAAGAGCGGCGCGACCGGTCGCAGTCCGAGGAGATCATAGAAGCCGATCGGAAGTTCAGGCTGACGATGTCCGAGTTGGCTCTCGCAAAGTTCTCTGGACCGACCGCCTCCAGCTCCTCCGGGTCGATGCCGCAGTAGTTAAAAAAGCGTTCCACGTCAGCTCCGGCACGGGCGAAGCGATCCGACAGGTCCGACTTCGATCGGTGTAGCGACGAGCGACGAGCGGCCGACGTGCCGAGCTCGTGCTCCGGGTTAGCGTCGGTAGAAGCATTGGAAGCGTCTCCGTAATCGCACGGCAGCGACTGAGGGGCGGTGCTGTTGCAGAGCGAGGGGGATGGAGTCGGGCGGGGAGGGAGCAGCGACAAAGACAGAGCGGGCGGAGGGAGGGTGGCGGGGTTGGGTTTGGGTGGGAGGGGCGGAGCCGAGGAGCTGCCGGATCGCGCCGTGCGGAGGGGCTTGCCGTTGCACAGCCGCAGGAGGTCGGAGGAGGAGTGGGAGGTGAGAAGAGGTGGGAGCGGAGAGCGAGAACGATCTATCACTCCTTCCCCTCGTCTGCTAAGGTTGAGGTTTCCTCCCTGGAGCGGACTGCGACGCCCCCCGCCGTTGATGGGAGGGACCTTCAGGGAATGGGAGAAGGATCGGAGGGAGTGAGAGGTGCTGGGGCTGGGAGCCGAGTCCGGTGGCTGCTCGTTGAGCGTCATGGTAGAACGGTAGGTCAGCGGCATCCTAGGAGCAGGAAACAACAAGATAAACACGTGGACTGCAGTTTCATAACTCTGGACTTTTTACTAGAGTTTTTGAACCTTGGACATGGCCACTTCTAAAATTAAAATAATACATTCATAGCCTCATACCCAATCGTGTTCCCTTTGTTCCCCCTTGACCAATCGTTCTGCCTCTGGCCCCACAGCTCTGTTCGATTGTTGTTTCAGCTCCAGAGACCCGCCCTTCTCCGCCCTACTCGGCCCTACCCGGCCCTACTCCGCCCTACTCCGCCCCTTGGCTTACCCTGATAGTCTTACCCCAACCTTGATGCTGCATTCACACCAACATGAATGCACATTTCTCTTGTGAGTAGATGCGAATGACGCAAATTTGCGCAGGGCGCAAATAACACGCTGAGAACAATTTGCCGGATTCAAGGGAGTTTAAATATTTTAACTTTGGCACGAGATTCGCCCGACGCTGGTTTGCTAAAGCCAATCAGCGTTGAGATGCTCCGCCCATCTTCAATCAAACTGGCGGCTGCTGCGCTGGAAGAGACAGAGATCCAGACGTAGTCGGTGAAATTCACCGAGCTGTGTGAGCCTGTGATGTCATATATATATATATATATATTTATACATGATATTAATGTTATGAACCCAAACGTGAGGGCGGTTGATGTTTCAACGTTTGTGGGATTTCCACAACAAGTACAAAGCAGAAACAGTGGTTATTTCTATGGTGGATGAAGGAAATGACGAGCCAGGGAGATAGGCCACGCCCCCTTTCCGGTGCGAATGATGCAAATTAACCACAGATAGTCGGGCGAGTAAACGTTCTCAACGCTCTTGGTGTGAACGCAGCATTACCAACCTGACTACTGACGCCTCCCCTAACCGGCCCAACCAACAAAGGCACCGACTGCTGGCCAATCAGTCACGAACAACTAACACTCAGTCCCAGATCTGCTCTACACCTTTACTCTTTCTTACCAAACTCCAGAAGAAGAAGATTTTCTGTATTCTTATTTATTCCCTCAAATCACGAGTCTCGTTCACCCGACATCCTGCCAAGACCACCTCGTTGATCAATGTTAGTTTTGGAAATGATCACCTTTCTTACCACTAACTGAAATCTCTTGTTCTGCTTCTGCTGGACCATCGCTAAGCTAAGCTAGCAGCGGTGAACCACCATCGGGGCTGTCAACCATGGTGGGGACACGACTGATTGATTATTATCTGACGAAGCAGGACTGGAGCGACTCCATCGGACAGTCAGACGTGACCAATGAAAGGCCTCCGATACTCAGTGAGCCAACAGCGTGGTTAATGCGGTCTGTTGGGACACGCCTCCTCGCAGGACATTCGTCAGAACACAAACATGTCTGATGTAATGAGTAAATTACCCCGATGGTGTCCAGCTCCTGGCCATTCCCCCGGATAACCTCAGCACAGCACTCTTAGCTCCGCCCCCATGTCCTTCACATCCGGCTCCTGAAGAGGACGATGAGTTCAGCAGATTCTTCAGGATCTCCAGGTTTAGATTCCCCCGCTTGCCGCCGCTCGTTGGGCACGTGTCCGACTTGGCGTTGTTATTGGACGCTTTGAAAGGTCCGCCGCCTCCGTGTCCTCCTCCGCCAACCCCAGGGCCTCTCTTGGACAGGAGGGTGTGGCCGGCGGGAGGCTTGGCCAGCACGGGTGGCTTGATTGGCTCCTGCTTGGCGTTGATGACTTCCTGGCTCTTGACATACTTGGCCTTGTCAGCTTCTAGTCTCTCGACGGCACTGAGGCGCTTCGGGTTCTGTTCCACCTGAGACACAAGATGGTACCGCCATGAACGCAACACTCATGACCCACTCCCAGGGTTCTGACACATGTTGACCGATGGATTTCCAGGACTTTTCCAGGACTTTTCCATGACATTAAACCAAATGTCCATGACCAAACTGAAATCTCAGTATAAACATGAACAATGTAGAACATTTTGCTTATTACGCCAGCTTATATTTTGAGCGTCTTTCTTTAAAAAACACATTATTATTATTATTTCAAACTCGGCGTAAATGAACATGTGATCATAACAAGTGCCCATGACTTTTCCAAAACTTTTATGATTTAAGTTTTTTCCATGACTTTTCCAGGCCTGGAAATGACCATTTTAAAATTCCATGACTTTTCCAGGTTTTCCATGACCGTACGAACCCTGTACTTCCTATCCGTGTTGTACCCGACACGCTCTTCCCTGCTCCCCCTGCAGACCCAGAGCAGCTTGCAGGGCAACAACTTGTAGACAGAAAAACCCTCGACGCCAACGAGGGATCACACCGGGGTGACCAATGGGACTCCAGGACTTTAGACCAAACGTCCATGACCGAACATTATTTTAAATCTCGGTGCATACATGAAAAAGTGAGAAAATGTCAACGTATGCAGTATAAATGACGCAAATTAATGAGAAGCAATAGTTTGATTTAAAGAATAAACATTTATGTCTTTTCAGTTTAGGTGCGTTCACTTAAAAAATTGCGAGTATGAAAAAGTTTAGGGCGGGTTATATTTTGAGCGTCATTCTTTTAAAAGCATATTCATTACTTAAAACTCAGCGTGAATGCACAGATGAATATAACACATTTCCCACATTTTTGGGATTTTTTTTCTCCTGGGACTTTTCCAGGCCTAGAAAAATAACCATTTACAAAGAAGACATGCTTCCTTGATATTTGAGCTTCTACCACAACGTGCTTCGTCTCAGTAAGTATCAAATGGAGCTAAAGAAGAGAAGACGGCAAAGTCAGAGGCCACTTTGGTAAATTCTTAAGGGGCCAAACTGATGGGGCGCATAATGGCCTTCGCTAAATGGTTGTCCTAGTTCTAATAACACTCCTGGTTATAATAAAAACAGTAATAATATACTTATATATGTTGTTGGCTACATATTTACCTGAGATTTTTGGTCAATCAGAAGACGTCTTATTGTTATACATGTCTTAAATGACAGATGCTCAGACATTTCATTTATTTATTATTATTATTAGTATCTAGTGCAATCTGAGGCATTCATTTAAATCTAGCAACAGATCATTTTGTAACTTCTTCAGTCAGAATAAAGACTTCAGGACACTGTACTGGGAGCAAACCATCCAGTCCCTCCGTCATATCAGAGGAGAGATAGGGAGTGTTCTGACGTCACACAATGAACCAGGCAGCGGGTGTACTGAGGGCTTCTCCCCTCTGGGGGGCGCTGCAGAGCTCAGACAAGCAGACACCAGGACAGTTTCTTCCCTCAGGCAGTCAGGGGGGGGGCAAAGGATGCCCCTGATATCACGAGGGGAGGGGCAAAGGATGCCCCCAGAAATTCGTTAATTTAGCGTTTTATTTTTGTTGTGCGTGTCCTATCTGTGTTGCCTGTACTAGGTAGGTACACACACACACAAAACAATCTATAAATATAATTTTGAATTATAAAAAGATAAAACAATAAGTTATAATTGTTAATAGTTGTTTACAACATTTTATAACAATAAATAACCACAAAAAAGAGAATAACATTGAATATGGTTGTCTGTTTTCTGTTTGTTTTTTGTCCAAAAAAATCTAAGAAAACACTTTGAATCTGTAGACTACTGCCTAATATTCTTATTATTGCTCATATACTGTAAGCCTGAATAAGTATATATATTATTTTTTAACAAAGGTTAAATGTTATTTCACAAGTTTCAAAAAGTGCCCCAATTTATTTATTAAATGCTCCAGCCAGTGGGGAAAAAATTGCTCCCTAAAAAATGTCCAACCCCGTCTCTACCCGTCATGTCGATTTCTCGTGTTCTTTGTAATAAGGAGGGTAGTTCAATTGTCACGGCTTTGTTTGTAGTTTAGTGGATTCACTGTTTTGAGAGTTTAGACGTCGCCCAATCTTTTGTTTTTGGTTACTTGTGGTTAATTCCCGGCGTCATCTATAAATGAGGCCTGATGGGTCATTTTTAAACACGGTGGAGCCCAATGAGTTCCTCTTGTGACATCCTCACCTCGGCCGATGAAGAGTCGCCGGCCGCTCGTCTGCATGTCTTTGAGCTGTGGGAGGAGTCAGGGACTCCACAAGGAACGTGTCTAGTACCTCTTAATAGTATCACTCGGTAGTGAAAGAACAGACGCTAGACACACACACACACACACACACACAGTACCTGTCTCCTGAAGTAGTCGGGGCCCTTGTTGAGTATGCGGAGGGGCACGGCGGAGCTGTAGGCCGCGGCGGGGCCGGCCGCCTTGCTATCTGGCAGGCCTGGGGCCAGCGTCTCTGTCGGCATGGCAACGAGGCGACTGGGGGGGCCGGCCGTGGTGGCAGCGGGTGCGGGGGGGTCGACAGAGGGCGGGGGCACCGGAGGACCCCCGAGACATGAAGACACAAGGTGGCGAGGAGAAAAGTCTAGAAAGAAACAAACGCCACGGCCCTCCTCATCGCTTGTGGGACCCCGTGGGGACCGAGCCAGACTCTGGGCCGGGGGGGGGGGGTCTCTACAGGTTTGCAGTGCTCAGCAAGATGGCCGATAGACGGATAGAAGGAGAGAGAAGAAGCTGAGTGACGGGTGGAGAGGAGGACACGCGGTGGCGGATGCTCCTCAGTGCGGCGCCGTGGCGTCCACGGGGGCCGGAGGAGAAGCAGAGGAACGCCTCCACGCCGCTCCACGCTCGCTTCAGCTCGCCACGCCGGCTGAAACCAGAGGGAGGGAAACAGCCAATGAGGGTCGAGTCAGACTGTGACATCATGCACCTAGCAACAATTGCAGGAATAGCTAGGACACACACACACACACACACACACACACACACACACACACACACACACACACACACACACACACACACACACACACACACACACACACACACACACACACACACACACACACACACACACACACACACACACACACACACACACACACACACACACACACACACACACACACACACACACACACACACACACACACACACGTTTCCATCCAATGCTTCAGAAAGGTGAAACACATTTTTGAATATTGAAAGAAGATGTGAATGAATGTTTCCATTGGATTTCCAGTCATTATTCTACCAACGAAGAAGAAGAGGAAGTAGAAGAAGAAGAAGAAGTCTCAACAGGGTGTAATTAAAGGAGCGCCTGCAGCCAAGACTCAAACGATGAAGAGAATCTTCTCTTTTTCTTTCTGTTTCCATCTCAACAATGATAAATATAAATTTCCAACCGTTTCCATTAAAAAACTTGTTTTGGGGTGTGATATTTCCATATTGTGCCAATTTGCACTAAACTTAAACTTTTAAATTACAATATTTTTGCATCGTCACCATTGTAAGCGATGGGAATGATCAATGATCAATGATCGCTGATCACTGATCAGCGTTAGGATGGTTTTGGTTTCTATGGAACGCATTCTTCATGTTCTCTCCCGTGTTCCTGGTGGTTCTGTGTTCCTGGAGAGTTCCTCCTGCAGCTCGTCTCCTGAGCTTCATTCAGCTTCACGGCGTGAGGAGGCGGTCTGGAGCTGGGCCACGACGCCGCCACTGGTTCCCAGTGTGACACACAACATGGCGGATGGGAGAAGCCTTTACTCTCTTTTCCCGTTAAGCCATGACATGGAGGAGGAGCCTATTGATCACCTCTAACGGCTGAGCACTAACTTTAGTAGTTCCTCTTCTCTATACCAGCTTCCTATAATCTGATACGCAGAGTGGATTACGTCTTGTAACTTCCCTTTTACAACAGAAATTTGACGACGATTACATAAAAAACTTCTGGAGTGATGAAGCCGCTCATATTGGATCATAAAAAAATCTGTATGGGTTATTAATTCTGAATATGAAAGCGGCTGCCTGTTCTGCAGACGTGCTTCACGTGGAATATCACACCCTGTTGCCAACGTGATGCTAACATGTGCAAACTGGGGATGTCGATAATCAATAATAAATGCATTTAAAAAGATTACTGCCGTCAGTTAAACAGTTAAAAAGAAAGCGCCATGCTAGTTAAGCTGTGACAACGTGAAACCCCTTAGCCGACAGCCGCCCTCAGACTCCTGCTGCTCCTCTAGTCCTGTTCTACTACTGAGAGTAGAACCCGGAGTAGAACCCGGAGTAGAACCTGGAGTAGAACCCGGAGTAGCTCTCCTGCTCCTGGTTCTAGTTCAGGAACAAGCCCCTCCCCCCTTGACAGGCAGCAAAAGACGACGGTTTTGAGCTAGCTTGGCTGTGAGAGGGGAACTCCGCCCCCTGGCTGTACAGGTGAGTAAATACATGACATGAATGCATCAACGACAGCACATGGAGAACACGTACGTTGTTGAATGAAGGTTCTGTTGGATCTGTAGAAACAGAACCAGGGCATGTGTTTACCGGCTGCGAGGAGGCCGGCGTGCAGCCCGGTGCGCGTCTCCATCCACGGGCCCGACGGGTCTGACCTCGCGCATCGAGAGGCTCTGGAAAGGTTCTTTCAAAAGCCCCGAAAAATCCACCGCAGTGACGAAGCCTGCACACGTTGGTGGTCGCCACTCAAAGCTGTACACCTGAACGCTGGTACTGCAGTAACAGGAAGTGAGCCGATGGGTATTTAGTTACCTCACACTGTCCTTTTAAGTGAGGAAGTCAGAATGTGTCCCAACATGTATAGAAGAACTGGGAGGAGCCCCCGGGGAAGACCCAGGACACGCTGGAGGGATGACATCTCCCGGCTCCTGGGTCAACCTGCTGGGTCTGCTGCCCCCGCGACCCGACCCCGGAATAAGCGAATGAGAATGGATGGATGGATGTATAGAAGATGGCTGACAAGATAACGAGAGGGTCCGGTTCCGGGGCATCTGTTCTCTTCGTTCTCTCTGCTCCGGAAGAACATGAACGACCTTCAGGGGGCTTTGATGTTGGGGTGAGGGTCAGTACCTCAAAGTCTGAGGTTCTCTGGGTTGGGATTGAGTAGCTCAAGTTCCCCGGGGTCAAAAGGAAAAAATGGAGCGTCGGTAGAGTTGGGTACCGAAAACCTATACGACCGGTTCCGACCGACCCGAAACGCAACGCACATTGAAATTGAAAATAAATATTCTTTTGAACTTCTCTGGTGACTCCGCCCTGTCAGCAGGTCACGGTAGCCTATCATTTATTGAAAGTGGGGGCATGCGCCGTGAGCCCCGAGCGCATCAGGTCAGGCTGGACGCGACGGGGAGACGGTCCCCTGAACACGAGGAGACGGTGATGACCAGCCTGAACTCAGATTAGGACTGTGAGGTTGATTGCAAGTCTTGCATTCATAAAAGTAGGCCAACAAATTATGAATTAGGCATTATAAGCATGTTTAAGATAGCTCGTAGCTCTTAGCTAGCGTAGCGTTTTAGAAGTACCGGTTTAGCACCGGTATCGGAAAAACCCAAACGATACCCATCCCTGAGCGTGAGCCGGCCAGGCGGGTCGGTTCTCCGTCAGCACGGCCCTCATGTCACCTACGCTCCGACCCTCATCCACGAGGTTTGGGGTTCGTGACCCAAACGGATGAGATCACAGACACAAGCGGCCAACATGAGCGTCCTTCACCGGGCGGCTGGGCCCGGAGAGCCGTGGGGGGGAGGAGCCAACCGGAGGCAGCTCGGCGGAGAACCGCTGCTCCGTCAAGTCCAGAGGGGCCAGCTGGGGCGGTCGGGCTGCTGGGTCTGGACGCCTTCGCTTGTTCCAGCCACGTCGGACATGGTGAAGAGGCCCCAAGGTGGAGGGGGGGGGGGGGACACACCTCCTCTGACCCGGGAACGCCTCGGCTTCCCAAGAAGAGCTGGAGAGCGTTCCGGGGGCGTCTACCCGCTGTTTAAGGATCTGTGAACGCTCTGCATCATGTGACTCATGCACTGAACAAGGACATATGGTTCTGGTTTACCACAGACACACAACCCAGATAAACACACACACACACACACACACACACGCATTGGCAGACTGATTTCATTTGGATTGGGAACATGTGTTTTGCTCATTTCCTGCACAACTCACTATCAGACAGAGGAAGTGGAGGAAAGGTAAACAGTCAATCTCTTTTACGAGCAATATCCTACGCACATCTTCTTCTTCCTCTTCTTCACCTGTAACCCACAGACTTCCACTCTTATCGTGCTCCAGCAGACGGGAGAGAACACTGGCGGGATTTAGGTCTATGTTGCTTCCAAAAATCAAAGCCGAGAGAGAGAGAAAGAGAGAGAGAGGGAGGGCGAGAGAGGGAGAGGGAGAGGGGGAGAGAGAGAGAGAGAGAGAGAGAGTTCCTGCCCTCGATGCCTGCAGGACTATTGGTTCTTCTGTGGCGTCTCTGAACTGTAACATCGTGTTATTATATTATGATTAGCAGGAGACCTGGTCGCTCGTCTAGATTGAGAGGTTTAACCTCCGAGACCTGAGAACACGTCAGTGATTGGCTCTCAGGGGGAGGTGTTGACATCAGATCACTAACCCCTCGTAGAGGGGGTCTGTAGAGGAGTCTGTAGAGGAGTCTTTAGAGGGGGTCTGTAGAGGAGTCTGTAGAGGGGGTCTGTAGAGGGGTCTGTAGAGGGGTCTGTAGAGGAGTCTTTAGAGGGGGTCTGTAGAGGAGTCTGTAGAGGAGTCTGTAGAGGGGGTCTGTAGAGGGGTCTGTAGAGGGGGTCTGTAGGGGAGTATGTAGAGGGGTCTGTAGAGGGGTCTGTAGAGGGGGTCTGTAGAGGGGTCTGTAGAGGGGTCTGTAGAGGAGTCTGTAGAGGAGTCTGTAGAGGGGGTCTGTAGAGGAGTCTGTAGAGGGAGTCTGTAGAGGGGGTCTGTAGAGGGGGTCTGTAGAGGAGTATGTAGAGGGGTCTGTAGGGGAGTATGTAGAGAGGTCTGTAGAGGGGTCTGTAGAAGAGGTCTGTAGAGGGGTCTGTAGAGGGGGTCTGTAGAGGAGTATGTAGAGGGAGTCTGTAGAGGGGGTCTGTAGAGGGGTCTGTAGAGGGGTCTGTAGAGGGGGTCTGTAGAGGGGGTCTGTAGAGGTCTGTAGAGGGGTCTGTAGAGGGGGTCTGTCGAGTGGTCTGTAGAGGGGTTCTGTAGAGGAGTCTGTAGAGGGGGTCTGTAGAGGAGTCTGTAGAGGAGTCTGTAGAGGGGTCTGTAGAGGAGTCTGTAGAGGAGGTCTGTAGAGGGGTCTGTAGAGGAGTCTGTTGAGGGGTCTGTAGAGGGGGTCTGTAGAGGGTCTGTAGAGGGGTCTGTAGAGGGGTCTGTAGAGGGGTCTGTAGAGGGGTCTGTAGAGGGGGTCTGTAGAGGGGGTCTGTAGAGGGGTCTGTAGAGGAGTCTGTAGAGGGGTCTGTAGAGGGGTCTGTAGAGGAGTCTGTAGAGGGGTCTGTAGAGGAGTCTGTAGAGGTCTGTAGAGGGGTCTGTAGAGAAGTCTGTAGAGAAGTCTGTAGAGGAGGTCTGTAGAGAGTCTGTAGAGGGGTCTGTAGAGGGGTCTGTAGAGGGGTCTGTAGAGGAGTCTGTAGAGGAGTCTGTAGAGGGGTCTGTAGAGGAGTCTGTTGAGGGGTCTGTAGAGGGGGTCTGTAGAGGAGGTCTGTAGAGAGTCTGTAGAGGAGTCTGTAGAGGGGGTCTGTAGAGGAGTCTGTAGAGGAGTCTGTAGAGTGGTCTGTAGAGGGGTCTGTAGAGAGTCTGTAGAGGAGGTCTGTAGAGGGGTCTGTAGAGGGGGTCTGTAGAGAGTCTGTAGAGGGTCTGTAGAGGGGTCTGTAGAGGGGTCTGTAGAGGGGTCTGTAGAGGGGTCTGTAGAGGGGTCTGTAGAGGAGTCTGTAGAGGAGTCTGTAGAGGGGGTCTGTAGAGGAGTCTGTAGAGGGGGTCTGTAGAGGAGTCTGTAGAGGAGTCTGTAGAGGGGTCTGTAGAGGAGTCTGTAGAGGAGTCTGTAGAGGGGGTCTGTAGAGGAGTCTGTAGAGGGGTCTGTAGAGGAGTCTGTAGAGGAGTCTGTAGAGGGGGTCTGTAGAGGAGTCTGTAGAGGAGTCTGTAGAGGGGTCTGTAGAGGAGTCTGTAGAGGAGTCTGTAGAGGAGTCTGTAGAGGGGTCTGTAGAGGAGTCTGTAGAGGAGTCTGTAGAGGAGTCTGTAGAGGGGTCTGTAGAGGGGTCTGTAGAGGAGTCTGTAGAGGGGGTCTGTAGAGGGGTCTGTAGAGGAGTCTGTAGAGGGGTCTGTAGATGAGTCTGTAGAGGAGTCTGTAGAGGAGTCTGTAGAGGAGTATGTAGAGGGGTCTGTAGAGGGGGTCTGTAGATGAGTCTGTAGAGGGGGTCTGTAGATGAGTCTGTAGAGGGGGTCTGTAGAGGAGTCTGTAGAGGGGTCTGTAGAGGGGTCTGTAGATGAGTCTGTAGAGGAGTCTGTAGAGGGGGTCTGTAGATGAGTCTGTAGAGGAGTCTGTAGAGGGGTCTGTAGAGGAGTCTGTAGAGGGGTCTGTAGAGGAGTCTGTAGAGGAGTCTGTAGAGGGGTCTGTAGAGGGGTCTGTAGAGGAGTCTGTAGAGGGGGTCTGTAGATGAGTCTGTAGAGGGGGTCTGTAGAGGGGTCTGTAGAGGAGTCTGTAGAGGGGGTCTGTAGAGGAGTCTGTAGAGGAGTCTGTAGAGGAGTCTGTAGAGGAGTCTGTAGAGGAGTCTGTAGAGGGGTCTGTAGAGGAGTCTGTAGAGGGGTCTGTAGAGGAGTCTGTAGAGGGGGTCTGTAGAGGAGTCTGTAGAGGGGGTCTGTAGAGGAGTCTGTAGAGGAGTCTGTAGAGGGGGTCTGTAGAGGAGTCTGTAGAGGGGGTCTGTAGATGAGTCTGTAGAGGAGTCTGTAGAGGAGTCTGTAGAGGGGGTCTGTAGAGGAGTCTGTAGAGGAGTCTGTAGAGGGGGTCTGTAGAGGGGTCTGTAGAGGAGTCTGTAGAGGGGTCTGTAGAGGAGTCTGTAGAGGAGTCTGTAGAGGGGTCTGTAGAGGGGTCTGTAGAGGAGTCTGTAGAGGAGTCTGTAGAGGAGTATGTAGAGGGGGTCTGTAGATGAGTCTGTAGAGGAGTCTGTAGAGGAGTCTGTAGAGGAGTCTGTAGAGGGGTCTGTAGAGGAGTATGTAGAGGGGTCTGTAGATGAGTCTGTAGATGAGTCTGTAGAGGAGTCTGTAGAGGAGTCTGTAGAGGAGTCTGTAGAGGAGTCTGTAGAGGAGTCTGTAGAGGAGTCTGTAGAGGGGTCTGTAGAGGAGTCTGTAGAGGAGTATGTAGAGGGGTCTGTAGAGGGGGTCTGTAGATGAGTCTGTAGATGAGTCTGTAGAGGGGGTCTGTAGATGAGTCTGTAGAGGAGTATGTAGAGGGGTCTGTAGAGGGGTCTGTAGAGGAGTCTGTAGAGGAGTCTGTAGAGGGGTCTGTAGAGGAGTCTGTAGAGGAGTCTGTAGAGGAGTCTGTAGAGGGTCTGTAGAGGAGTCTGTAGAGGGGTCTGTAGAGGAGTCTGTAGAGGGGGTCTGTAGAGGAGTCTGTAGAGGAGTCTGTAGAGGAGTCTGTAGAGGGGTCTGTAGAGGGGTCTGTAGAGGAGTCTGTAGAGGGGTCTGTAGAGGAGTCTGTAGAGGAGTCTGTAGAGGAGTCTGTAGAGGAGTCTGTAGAGGAGGTCTGTAGAGAGTCTGTAGAGGAGTCTGTAGAGGGTCTGTAGAGGAGTCTGTAGAGGGGTCTGTAGAGGAGTCTGTAGAGGGTGTCTGTAGAGGAGTCTGTAGAGGGGGTCTGTAGAGGGGGTCTGTAGATGAGTCTGTGAGGGGTCTGTAGATGAGTCTGTAGAGGGGGTCTGTAGAGGGGTCTGTAGAGGAGTCTGTAGAGGGGGTCTGTAGAGGAGTCTGTAGAGGGGGTTTGGAGAGGAGTCTGTAGAGGTCTGTAGGGGTCTGTAGAGGAGTCTGTAGAGGGGTCTGTAGAGAGTCTGTAGAGGAGTCTGTAGAGGGTCTGTAGAGGAGTCTGTAGAGGGTCTGTAGAGGTCTGTAGACGAGTCTGTAGAGAAGTCTGTAGAGAAGTCTGTAGAGAGTCTGTAGGAGTCTGTAGAGGGTCTGTAGTGGAGTCTGTAGAGGGGTCTGTAGAGGAGACTGTAGAGGGGTCTGTAGAGGGGTCTGTAGAGGAGTCTGTAGAGGAGTCTGTAGAGGGTCTGTAGAGGAGTCTGTAGGGGTCTGTAGAGGAGTCTGTAGAGGGTCTGTAGAGGGGTCTGTAGAGGAGTCTGTAGAGGGTCTGTAGAGGAGTCTGTAGAGGAGTCTGTAGAGGGGTTCTGTAGAGGGGGTCTGTAGAGGAGTCTGTAGAGGAGTCTGTAGAGGGTCTGTAGAGGAGTCTGTGGGGGTCTGTAGAGGAGTCTGTAGAGGGTCTGTGGAGGAGTCTGTAGAGGGGGTCTGTAGATGAGTCTGTAGAGGAGTCTGTAGAGGAGTCTGTAGAGGGGGTCTGTAGATGAGTCTGTAGAGGGGTCTGTAGAGGAGTATGTAGAGGGGTCTGTAGATGAGTCTGTAGATGAGTCTGTAGAGGAGTCTGTAGAGGAGTATGTAGAGGGGTCTGTAGAGGGGGTCTGTAGAGGTCTGTAGAGGAGTCTGTAGAGGAGTCTGTAGAGGGTCTGTAGAGGAGTCTGTAGAGGGTCTGTAGAGGGTCTGTAGAGAGTCTGTAGAGGAGTCTGTAGGGTCTGTAGAGGAGTCTGTAGAGGGGTCTGTAGAGGTCTGTAGAGGAGTCTGTAGAGGGTCTGTAGATGAGTCTGTAGAGGGGGTCTGTAGAGGGGGTCTGTAGAGGGGGTCTGTAGATGAGTCTGTAGAGGGGGTCTGTAGAGGAGTCTGTAGAGGGGTCTGTAGAGGAGTCTGTAGAGGAGTCTGTAGAGGGGTCTGTAGAGGAGTCTGTAGAGGGGTCTGTAGAGGAGTCTGTAGAGGGGGTCTGTAGATGAGTATGTAGAGGAGTCTGTAGAGGAGTCTGTAGAGGGGTCTGTAGAGGAGTCTGTAGAGGAGTCTGTAGAGGAGTCTGTAGAGGGGGTCTGTAGATGAGTCTGTAGAGGAGTCTGTAGAGGAGTCTGTAGAGGGGGTCTGTAGATGGGAGTCTGTAGAGGGGGTCTGTGAGGAGTCTGTAGAGGGGTCTGTAGAGGGGTCTGTAGAGGGAGTCTGTAGAGGGTCTGTAGAGAGTCTGTAGAGGAGTCTGTAGAGGGGTCTGTAGAGAGTCTGTGGGAGTCTGTAGAGGGGTCTGTAGAGGGTCTGTAGAGGAGTCTGTAGAGGAGTCTGTAGAGGGGTCTGTAGAGGAGTCTGTAGAGGAGTCTGTAGAGGGGTCTGTAGAGGAGTCTGTAGAGGGGGTCTGTAGAGGAGTCTGTAGAGGGGTCTGTAGAGGGGTCTGTAGAGGAGTCTGTAGAGGGGTCTGTAGAGGAGTCTGTAGAGGGGTCTGTAGAGGAGTCTGTAGAGGGGTCTGTAGAGGGGTCTGTAGAGGAGTCTGTAGAGGAGTCTGTAGAGGGGTCTGTAGAGGAGTCTGTAGAGGGGTCTGTAGATGAGTCTGTAGAGGAGTCTGTAGAGGAGTCTGTAGAGGGGTCTGTAGAGGAGTCTGTAGAGGAGTCTGTAGAGGGGTCTGTGGAGGAGTCTGTAGAGGGGGTCTGTAGAGGAGTCTGTAGAGGGTCTGTAGAGGAGTCTGTAGAGGTCTGTAGAGGGTCTGTAGAGGGTGTCTGTAGATGAGTCTGTAGAGGAGTCTGTAGAGGGGTCTGTAGATGAGTCTGTAGAGGAGTCTGTAGAGGGGTCTGTAGAGGAGTCTGTAGAGGAGTCTGTAGAGGAGTCTGTAGAGGAGTCTGTAGTAGGGTCTGTAGATGAGTATGTAGAGGAGTCTGTAGAGGGGTCTGTAGAGGAGTCTGTAGAGGAGTCTGTAGAGGGGTCTGTAGAGGAGTCTGTAGAGGGTCTGTAGAGGAGTCTGTAGAGGGGTCTGTAGAGGAGTCTGTAGAGGGTGTCTGTAGAGGAGTCTGTAGAGGGGGTCTGTAGATGAGTCTGTAGAGGGTCTGTAGAGGAGTCTGTAGAGGAGTCTGTAGAGGGGGTCTGTAGAGGAGTCTGTAGAGGGGTCTGTAGAGGAGTCTGTAGAGGGGGTCTGTAGAGGAGTCTGTAGAGGGGTCTGTAGAGGGGGTCTGTAGAGGAGTCTGTAGAGGAGTCTGTAGAGGAGTCTGTAGAGGTCTGTGAGGAGTATGTAGAGGGGTCTGTAGAGGAGTCTGTAGAGGAGTCTGTAGAGGAGTCTGTAGAGGAGTCTGTAGAGGAGTCTGTAGAGGAGTCTGTAGAGGAGTCTGTAGAGGAGTCTGTAGAGGGGTCTGTAGAGGAGTATGTAGGAGGTCTGTGAGTCTGTAGAGGAGTCTGTAGAGGGGTCTGTAGAGGGGTCTGTAGAGGGGTCTGTAGAGGGTGTCTGTAGAGGAGTCTGTAAAGGAGTCTGTAGAGGAGTCTGTAGAGGAGTCTGTAGAGGAGTCTGTAGAGGGGTCTGTAGAGGAGTCTGTAGAGGAGTCTGTAGAGGAGTCTGTAGAGGAGTCTGTAGAGGAGTCTGTAGAGGAGTCTGTGAGTCTGTAGAGGGGTCTGTAGAGGAGTCTGTAGAGGGGGTCTGTAGAGGGGGTCTGTAGAGGAGTCTGTAGAGGGGTCTGTAGAGGGGTCTGTAGAGGGGTCTGTAGAGGAGTCTGTAGAGGGTCTGTAGAGGAGTCTGTAGAGGGGTCTGTAGAGGAGTCTGTAGAGTCTGTAGGGAGTCTGTAGAGGAGTCTGTAGAGGAGTCTGTAGAGGAGTCTGTAGAGGAGTCTGTAGAGGAGTCTGTAGAGGAGTCTGTAGAGGAGTCTGTAGAGGGGGTCTGTAGAGGAGTCTGTAGAGGGGTCTGTAGAGGAGTCTGTAGAGGAGTCTGTAGAGGAGTCTGTAGAGGGGTCTGTAGAGGAGTCTGTAGAGGGGGTCTGTAGAGGAGTCTGTAGAGGAGTCTGTAGAGGAGTCTGTAGAGGAGTCTGTAGAGGGGTCTGTAGAGGAGTCTGTAGAGGGGTCTGTAGATGAGTCTGTAGAGGAGTCTGTAGAGGGGTCTGTAGAGGAGTCTGTAGAGGAGTCTGTAGAGGAGTCTGTAGAGGAGTCT
Organism: Pseudoliparis swirei; assembly: GCF_029220125.1. NCBI lineage: Eukaryota > Metazoa > Chordata > Actinopteri > Perciformes > Liparidae > Pseudoliparis > Pseudoliparis swirei. The sequence goes on along the minus strand of NC_079395.1, from coordinate 23,045,191 downwards.
GTAGAGGGGGTCTGTAGAGGAGTCTGTAGAGGAGTCTGTAGAGGAGTCTGTAGAGGGGTCTGTAGAGGAGTCTGTAGAGGAGTCTGTAGAGGGGTCTGTAGAGGAGTCTGTAGAGGGGGTCTGTAGAGGAGTCTGTAGAGGGGTCTGTAGAGGAGTCTGTAGAGGGGTCTGTAGAGGGGTCTGTAGAGGAGTCTGTAGAGAAGTCTGTAGAGAAGTCTGTAGAGGAGGTCTGTAGAGAGTCTGTAGAGGGGTCTGTAGAGGGGTCTGTAGAGAAGTCTGTAGAGAAGTCTGTAGAGTCTGTAGAGGTCTGTAGAGGGTCTGTAGAGGAGTATGTAGAGGAGTCTGTAGAGGAGTCTGTAGAGGTCTGTAGAGGAGTCTGTAGAGGTCTGTAGAGGAGTCTGTAGAGGAGACTGTAGAGGGGTCTGTAGGAGGAGTCTGTAGAGGAGTCTGTAGAGGAGTCTGTAGAGGAGTCTGTAGAGGGGTCTGTAGAGGAGTCTGTAGGAGGAGTCTGTAGAGGAGTCTGTAGAGGAGTCTGTAGAGGAGTCTGTGGGGTCTGTAGAGGAGTCTGTAGAGAGTCTGTAGAGGAGTCTGTAGAGGAGTCTCTAGAGGGTCTGTAGAGGAGTCTGTGGGGTCTGTAGAGGGAGTCTGTAGAGGGTCTGTAGAGGAGTCTGTAGGGAGTCTGTAGAGGTCTGTAGAGGAGTCTGTAGAGGTCTGTAGAGGGGTCTGTAGAGGAGTCTGTAGGGGTCTGTAGAGGAGTCTGTGGGGTCTGTAGAGGAGTCTGTAGAGGAGTCTGTAGAGTCTGTAGAGGAGTCTGTAGAGGAGTCTGTAGAGGAGTCTGTAGAGGGGGTCTGTAGAGGGGGTCTGTAGATGAGTCTGTAGAGGAGTCTGTAGAGGGGTCTGTGGAGGAGTCTGTAGAGGGGTCTGTGGAGGAGTCTGTAGAGGGGGTCTGTAGAGGAGTATGTAGAGGGGTCTGTAGAGGAGTATGTAGAGGGGTCTGTAGAGGAGTCTGGGTATTTAGACGTTGGGTCCTGAGCTCACGACGACATAACGGACACTTAGGTCATGGAATCTTTTCCTGTCCACTTGATAATCAGATTACCCATGATGCATTGTAATACCATGTGTGACTATGTGGGCATATTTCCCCTCTGTGTTTCTGTTAGCATGTAGCATGTGCTATCAATAGAAATAGGACATATGGGACATCCAGGTGAAAGTATACACAGGGCCGGAGTTCTGCTTCCCCTCATTTTGCTTCCCCTCGCTCTGCTTCGTTCTCACACACATTGGGACGTGACCTCGTTCATCCGAGCCTCAGCATCTGTAACTGTGCACGATGTCATTGTAGTGCCTCCCTCCTCCACTCTCCACCTCCTCTCTTTTTCGGTCTCTCTCACATGGATCACCCCTGGGCATACACCCAAGAAAAACACACACTCACACACTCACACACACACACACACACTCACACACACACTCAGCAGCAGGAGCTCGTTCCCTCCACCTTCCCACCAGTATTGCAGTGTTCTCAAAAAGGTCAAGCTTCCCATGTATCGTCACCCGCTGCACATCACATCTGACCTCCACTAGCAGAGCGGTACTGGTGAGTCCACACGGACTCTGAGGGACTTCAATCAGCCGAGTCATGTGGGGTCTTGGCTATGAATGTCGAACACTAAAGCTTCAGGTGTACGAGCAAAACACCGGCAGACGGACCGGTGCACTAGTGAGTCACTATGAGTGAGCTTACGCAAGACCAGCTGACTCACGCCATGGAGCGCAGCCATGAGGGATGTTTTTAAGTTCTGTTGCTTTTCTGCTCCGACGTTGTTGGAATGCCGGCTGAAAAACAGGTTGAACCCTCGGACACCACGGCGTGTTCTAAATAACTACTAACGCCACCAAATAATACAGTAAAGCAGTCAGGCTGGGATCCCTTGGGTGGATTCATTGTTCTCCTGGTTGCATTCAGTTTTGCTCGAAAAATGTGTTTTGACTGTAGCTGAAGTTGTACTTTTAGAAACTCATTTCCAAGGATTCAAGGGACACGAGTTCTTTACTATAATATGAACATCCAACCTACGACAATTCACTGTGTTCCAAGTCATATTTGATAACGCTTCCTGGGGGACATTTTAGGATACACTGAGCTCCTCTCTCCTCTCCTCTCTCCTTATGGACGTTTAGGATACACTGAGCTCCTCTCTCCTCTCCTCTCTCCTTATGGACGTTTAGGATACACTGAGCTCCTCTCTCCTCTCCTCTCTCCTTATGGACGCTTAGGATACACTGAGCTCCTCTCTCCTCTCCTCTCTCCTTATGGACGCTTAGGATACACTGAGCACCTCTCCTCTCTCCTTATGGACATTTAGGATACACTGAGCTCCTCTCTCTCCTCTCTCCTTATGGACGCTTAGGATACACTGAGCTCCTCTCTCCTCTCCTCTCTCCTTATGGATGTTGAGGATACACTGAGCTCCTCTCTCCTCTCCTCTCTCCTTATGGATGTTTAGGATACACTGAGATCCTCTCTCCTCTCCTCTCTCCTTATGGACGCTTAGGATACACTGAGCTCCTCTCCTCTCCTCTCTCCTTATGGACATTGAGGATACACTGAGCTCCTCTCTCCTCTCCTCTCCTCTCTCTTTATGGACGCTTAGGATACACTGAGCTCCTCTCTCCTCTCCTCTCCTTATGGACGCTTAGGATACACTGAGCTCCTCTCTCCTCTCCTCTCTCCTTATGGATGTTGAGGATACACTGAGCTCCTCTCTCCTCTCCCCTTATGGATGTTGAGGATACACTGAGCACCTCTCTCCTCTCCTCTCTCCTTATTGACATTTAGGATACACTGAGCTCCTCTCTCCTCCTCTCTCCTTATGGATGTTGAGGATACACTGAGCTCCTCTCTCTCCTCTCTCCTTATGGATGCTGAGGATACACTGAGCTCCTCCTCTCTCCTCTCTCCTTATGGACGTTAGGATACACTGAGCTCCTCTCTCCTCCTCTCTCCTTATGGACGTTTAGGATACACTGAGCCCTCTCTCTCTCCTCTCTCCTTATGGACGCTTAGGATACACTGTGCTCCTCTCTCCTCTCTCTCCTTATGGACGCTTAGGATACACTGAGCTCCTCTCTCCTCTCCTCTCTCCTTATGGACGCTTAGGATACACTGAGCTCCTCTCTCCTCTCCTCTCTCCTTATGGATGTTGAGGATACACTGAGCTCCTCTCTCCTCTCCTCTCTCCTTATGAATGTTGAGGATACACTGAGCACCTCTCTCCTCTCCTCTCTCCTCATTGACGTTTAGGATACACTGAGCTCCTCTCTCCTCTCCTCTCTCCTTATGGATGTTGAGGATACACTGAGCTCCTCTCTCCTCTCCTCTCTCCTTATGGATGTTGAGGATACACTGAGCACCTCTCTCCTCTCCTCTCTCCTTATTGACGCTTAGGATACACTGAGCTCCTCTCTCCTCTCCTCTCTCCTTATGGATGTTGAGGATACACTGAGCACCTCTCTCCTCTCTCCTTATGGACGTTTAGGATACACTGAGCTCCTCTCTCCTCTCCTCTCTCCTTATGGACGCTTAGGATACACTGAGCTCCTCTCTCCTCTCCTCTCTCCTTATGGACGCTTAGGATACAATGAGCTCCTCTCTCCTCTCCTCTCTCCTTATGGACGTTGAGGATACACTGAGCTCCTCTCTCCTCTCCTCTCTCCTTATGGATGTTGAGGATACACTGAGCTCCTCTCTCCTCTCCTCTCTCCTTATGGACGTTTAGGATACACTGAGCTCCTCTCTCCTTATGGATGTTTAGGATACACTGAGCTCCTCTCTCCTCTCCTCTCTCCTTATGGACGTTTAGGATACACTGAGCTCCTCTCTCCTTATGGATGTTGAGGATACACTGAGCTCCTCTCTCCTCTCCTCTCTCCTTATGGATGTTGAGGATACACTGAGCTCCTCTCTCCTCTCCTCTCTCCTTATGGATGTTGAGGATACACTGAGCTCCTCTCCTCTCTCCTTATGGATGAATGTTCATCTCTCCATCGTACACTACTAACTCTACTCCCATTGGCCCTGGCTGTGCCTGAGGCCTCCTGCCCGGTGGCCCTGCTGATGTCGTATGTGTACAGATTGTAAATCCTTCTGAGGCAAATTCATTGTTCCTCGAGGTTGCATTGTTTCATCTCTCAGACACTTGTTCGTATCCTTCAAAATGCTGCAGTCGGTGGGGTTCAGCCTGGGGGTGAAGTAACACCGAAAGCTTCAAAGCATAGTGACCATGAAGGCCTGGTTTCTATTACTGGTTGATGCAAAACTGCATGCTGGGAATACTTCATAATTACCTATGTATTACCACACTTACACACATCTGGCAAACACATCTGTACTGCCCCATCACCGCCCTCTGTCCCAGTTGACTGAACACAAACACAGCGACTGCACAGCAGGAGTAAATATTCAGTAATGAAACACTTACCCAACTGTGGGAATGTGAACTTCTCAGTGAGAAAGCGATTTCTCAATCCAACATCCCAGTCCCGATCCAAATCTACCCAACGACTCGGTAGTGCCGTCTCAAGCAATGAACCATTGCTTTTAAATACGTCTAATTAGCTCCACTAAGGACGATACGTTTCCACTCAGTTCGTCAGCGATGGGCACCACCTTCACAGAACTTGGTGACAGGTAGTAGTAGGGATGGGTATCGTTTGGTTTTTTTCCGATACCGGTGCTAAACCGGTACTTTTAAAGCGATACCGGTGCCTAAACGGTGCCGGAGTCGATACTTTAAAAAAAAAAAAAGAAGCAGGAAACGACGATTGACAATGAGGACATTAAAAACCTCTTGGGCCAGATTCCCTGTGGAAGACGTTCTCATGGAGCACTGACAACACACGGATACCAGACTGTCACCTCGTAGCTCGTATTTAGCGCTAGCTACGAGCTACGAGCTAGCTTGATCATGGTTATAATGGCTAATTTATTATTTGTTGGCCTACTTTTATGAATGCAAGACTTGCAATCAACGTTACGGTACTGATCCGAGTGCCATATCGGCACCGGTTTTCGGTACCCAACCCGAGGTAGTAGCACGGGCCAAGGGAGAACCCATAGAACTTAGGAGTGGATCCGGAACATGAGGCGATAGGAACCAGTCAGTCTGGGCCTGGATGGCCTCCACACTTCACTCATCACCGACATCACAAGCGAACATGGAGGCCAAGCTGAAAGGATGCCAGTGTAGTAAATGAGTAAATGCCTCTCGTGACTCCTCCCCTCTGTGTATATTCATGTTCAGATAGAGATAACAGAGGCAGTCGGCCTTGGCGGACGTCTGGCTCTCTGGGCGCCCCTCTCTAGTTTCCTGTTATCTACTCACTGTCGAGACTCTTTAGATACGGCGGCTCGTTTAGCTCCTGCTGGAGTGCTTTAGTTCCCGGCTGTGTTTGCTCTGTTGGTTAACTTTGGAAGTATGCTGATGGTACGTCATGTGTGAATGGGCATTGTATTCAACCGTTAAACATGTGCTAATCAGAGTTAATTATTACGAGAGATTACTACTCATTTGAGGTTTATGAAGCTAAAACTAAAAGGGAAAAAACACATATATATAGTTTATTTATGAATGAATAAATAAAAAGGTGTTTACCAGTTTGCAGCCGTCCTATTGGCTAGCACATGGCGCCACTTCTACGCTCCAAGCTTTATGCAACTGGCTGTGGGAGCCGGACGCCTCCCGCTCTCCTCCATATGCTGCCGGGTGGCGGTTTGTCTCACAGCTGTCAATAACACAAAGCATGAAGAAATGATGAGGAGCTATTCATCCAAAGTCTTAATTATAGTCAAATTATTGAGGGAGAGAAAGTAAATGGATTGTTCCTCACAGATACTAGTGTGCATTGAAGAAATGTCTCAGAGTAGGAAACATGTCCTGAATGGACCAGAGAAGTACACACAACCAGCTTCAGAGTGATCCGGTCCAGGCAGCGTCAGAAATACACCAACGCAGAACTAATGTTGCCCCTGATGTCACTAGGAGAGGGGCAACAAATGCCCCCAGAATGTCAGCTCATAATTTAATGAACATGTCAAAAACATCGTAGCCTATGTGACCCGGTCCAGTTGAATCTTTATCTTATTATTGCCATTTGATGACAATTGCTTCAATACTGTAAGCCTGAATAAGTATATTTATTATTTTGAACAAATGTTAAGTGTTATTTCACAAGCTTCAAAAAGTTATTTTAAAATGCCCCTGGATTTCAGTTAGTGGGGTCAAAAAGTACCCCCTAAGAAACATGTACCTGTCCCCCTCTGAGTCCAGATGGGTCCTGACCTATCTGCACAAAAGATCTGGCATCCATAACCAATGTTCATTTCTCCCCATAATCACAAGTTCATTACATGCTAGCACTATCTGCGTGTGAACGCGTTCAGGCCGCCGATAGCGACGTGGATATCCGAGGTCCGATTCACAAGAGGTCCTGGGCCAGTGATGTTACAGCGTAACCACGACAACAGCAGACTGACATGTGCCCTTTTTGTTTGAGTCAGATTGCAATTATCAACAACCTTTCCTGGTTTCTAACCTTGATAAAACCCACTTCCTCTAGCAGCTGACATCATCAGCTGGCCCCGCACCGGTCGGTTGTCCATGGAGGGCTCTCGCCGTGCCGGTGTGGGCGGCCGCTCGGCGGTCCAGATGGCCGCTCAGCGGCAGCTGGAGTCCCACCAAATGACCCGCGAGCTGTACGACGGCGACTCAGCAGAAACACACAAACCGGTTCCGCCGCTGCACGTCGGTGAGCGGGAGCAAAGTCAACTCAACGCCCTGAAAGACCCCGACGCTTCCTCTGGTCGGTTCAGCTCCATCATTTCAGTTATTCCTCTCAACGCGCTGTCAGAACACCTTCAATACGTGATCATGTCAAACAGAAAGGGATCCAAAGACACCGCTCTCCAGATAAAATGGAACATTTCAGTCTATTACATCTTGAATATATATATACATAGACATATACACTACCGTTCAAAAGTTTGGGGTCACTTAGAAATGTCTTTATTCTTCAAAGTAAAGCACAGTTTTTTCAATAAAGATAACATTAATCATAAATACCCTCTATACATTGTTAATGTGGTAAATGACTATTCTAGGTGGAAACGTCTGGTTTCTAATGAAATATCTCCAGAGGTGTATAGAGGCCCATTTCCATCATCACTCCAGTGTTCTAATGGTACATTGTGTTTGATCATCGCCTTAGAAGACTAATGGATGATTAGAAAACCCTTGTGCAATTATGTTAGCACAGCTGAAAACAGTTATGCTATACAACTGGCCTTCCTTTGAGCTTGAAGAACAAAATTAATACTTCAAATATTAATCATTATTTCTAACCTTGTCAATGTCTTGACTATATGTTCTATTCAATTTTCAATTCATTTGATAAATAAAAGTGAGTTTTCATGGAAGACACGAAATTGTCTGGATGACCCCAAACTTTTGAACGGTAGTGTATATATATGTATATAAATATACACATACCATTACTTATACAATGTGGCTTTGGCCTTCATTACAATCAGTAGTCATGACAAACAATCTGCAGTTAATGTCTGAGGTCGGTCCTACGACGAAGTCCAACGCCACGATCAGACATGTTTATCCAGATGATCTCAAATAAAACACATTTTACTGAATTCCTTTGTTTTCCTCTCTCAAATTGACGGAGTTGTCCAGCCTGATGTGTAACTCATAGAAATAATGGCCAAACCCACAAGATAAACACTGGTTGTAATTGGCTATAAAGTGAATCTAATTCAACACAAAAGTCATTATTCTGGAGTCAGCAAGTTCTACAAACCTGTGGTTAAACATTCTCATGTATCCTATTTCATCCATTCATGCTAGACAGTGAATAACAAATCCATGTTGAACTCAGCAGTTCATGTTAGCGGTTAGCAGCCAGTGGCTAAATAACAACTCTAACAGCTAACGCTAATGGAGGTTAGCTTCTCAGGGTAGTCCTTCAATCAGAGGCTCGCTGGTTCCATCCTCTGGCTCCACGTCGATGTGTCCATGGGCAAGGCACTTAAAGGGCTCCGAGTGGCCGTGGGACTAGAAGAGCGCCGGTGAAGTACAGGCCATCTTCCATCGTGATGCATTCCAGATCCATTCAGTGTTCCGCTTTGTTTTCTACTCACGAGTATTTGATACGCACTCAGGACACGCGGGTCTCAGTTAAAGACACATGCCATGTGTGACCGCAACACGGGACGAGAAACAGATGTGAGAACAATATCTATGTGTGTGTGTGTGTGTGTGTGTGACGGGGGCTTTTCCAGCTCAGTGATCATGGAAGTCTAGCTCCTCAAGCCTGACTCAGCAGTATTAAACACACATACACGCACACACGTTACATCACGAGCGTGGAGCTGCTCTGTGGATGTGGAACACAGTGTTCTGGACTCGCTGGTGGCTGCTGTTATTCAACCTCTTTTTCTCCTTGGACTTCATGCAGCTCTCCGGGTTCTCCTTCTCTTTCTGTTCTCTCTCTTTCTGCTGCATCTTACTTCACGACTTCACCTGTCATGTGAGATGTTAGTCTGTAGAGGTTACGTATATAAATCCTGCCGAGGGAGACGGGATGTGGAGTTCGGCCTCTTTCAGATCCTCGATAGCGAAGCTGAGTATTTGGCAATAGGAGGATGTTCCCGACGGTGTTTGTATAAAACACATCCGGCCACAGCAACAACAGCTAAATGTTGTTAAATCTAATAACTTCATCTCCTCCGAACAAACACCTCAGAGCTTGTTCAGTGCAGAGATGTTTTTCGTCTTTAAGTTTAACTATTTGGCCTCCATCAGTAAACGAGACCATCACAGAGACGAGTGTCTATTCCTTTATCGCTTTTCTTACAGCTGGTCATCGGGTCCAACATCTGCAATTTATAGCACCCGGGTTCACTAGAAACTCTCCCAGACCCCGACGGGGCCCCCGGCAGCATCGGGCCCCCCGCGAACCGATCCAGAGCTTCGGAGGGAGGAGGAGAGCTCTGGGGAAGTGGAGGACTTGACCATGGCTTAGGAGGTAGGAAGGAGCACCTCGCTTCGCTCTTCTATAGGGGAGTAACCCGACACGCCGGATGTTTGGTCACACAGAACCATCGCAGACGGGCACTTTCATTAGAATACTTGGCAGGTAATTAAAAGAACCATCTGTTAATCAAACTCTTGCCCAAGCCGGTCGGGACAAGGGAGAAAACGTATCTTCAGAGACCGCCGTAGTTGTTTAGCACTGCTAGCTGCCGGTAGCTCCTCACAGGACGCCGACGGGTCTGGACACAATCGCCTCACTTGAAACCTTAAAAGATAAGACGAGATCTTTCGCGTTAATGTTGCAATATTGTGGGAATCCAGCTGCCATGCAAGGTCAGGCAGGCAACCGAGGTCTGAAGGAGATGACGTTGCAGCACGGAGCCGGTATGTGTTGGAGAATTCAGCTTCAATTCAGTTTATTTGTATCGCCCATTTTCACAAATGTGTCTCAAAGTGCTTTACAATCTGTACATATAGACATCCCTGACCTTTGACCTCACATCGGATCAGGAACAACTCCTAAACAACCCTTCAGGGGAAAAACGGGAAGAACCCTTCAGGAGAGAACAGAGGAGGATCCCTCTCCAGGATGGACAGAACAATAGATGTCATGTGACCAGAAGGAATCATCACACACAAATTAAATGTGTGTATGAATAGTTCGGAGTCGGCATATTCCACGATCCAGACCTCCACGATCCATCAGGCAGATGGAGGTAGAGAGGAGTGGGTGGAGTCTCAGCAGTGGGCGGAGTCTCAACAGGGCCATGGCGGAGTTGGTAGTAGTCTTATTCCACGATCCTGACCTCGATGATCCATTGGGCAGATGGGATCTATGACGTCTCAAAGGGTCCATCGTCCGATGGACCCTTTGAGACGTGAAGTCAAAAGGAGAAGTGGTTTGGGAAAAACTTGGGAGCAGAGGCGCCGTCGTGCGGTCCGCTGCAGTGGAATAAAGTATGTTGTCAAGTATCTCTTGTGTGGCGTCGAATCTCTGGTGCTTTGGGGGGAAACCCACGGGTGACGGCCCGAAAGCTGTCACAATATCATTCAAACACGTCGTGTGTAGACCCTTCTGTCTGCTTCCTTTTGAAATTTGTCGGTTTTCCTCCAAAATGTTAAACCATTGATAACAAGAGCAGTTAGTGACTGAGAGCTCGAACAGCTTGACCGAGTAGTAGTAGAGCGCGGGGCTTAGTAAAGGGTCAATTTAGCCACGTCGGCCATTTCTATCAATTTTATTGGACACATACATCAATGCCTGCAGCATAACCATTAGCTGTGGTGTCTTACTGTGTGTGCTCCACTTGTAATGTAAAATGGATAACCACACTTCCACCGCCCCGTTGGTCTCTCTCTTTCCCAGTGTGTTCTCTCGCTCTCTAACCCCATTACAGGCTTGTGTGTGGTATCAGCATTATTATTACATTTTCATAGAACTGAGATCCCAGAGGGCAGAGAGGAGATAGCCAATCTTTTAATAAAATAGCGAGGGAGGCAGAGAATGAAGGGAAACATAGGGCAGCACACTCATAGTGGGTACAAAGACAAGAGCTCAAATGTATTACTGTAAGACCAATATTTAGATTTAGCGAGAATCCTATTCATCTCCGGTAGGAACATCATGCACGAGCTCACATGAGTGTGTGTGAGTGTGCACCTCTGTGCCCGTCCACAGATAAATCACCACTAAACTGCATAACATTGTGGGTGCTAAGTTATGGCGGAATGCTCCAGGGCCTCTCATGGTTGTTGTGACTCACATGTTCTCAAACCACCTCTTGTTACCCGTTTTATTCTGCCATTACCTGCCCTCTGGCTCCTCACCCAGTACTCTTAAACGGCCCCCGACCGATATGGGACGCAAGTGAAAACACAGTGGAGTGAATCACTGAACCCTGGGGACACGGTGGGGACACCATGGACTGGATAGGATGACATCTCACCTCACAAACAATTCCAATGCACCAACGTCATCACCGTATGCCTGAATTACATCAACACACAAAAATGGAAATAAAACTAAAATAAAAAATAAAGCTTCCACCGACTAAGGCGACAGACACTGCAGTAGGACAAGGTGTGGATCCTCAGTACTTTATTCATAATGCTAGCTGTGCCTGTAGCATTGAGAACTGCACTCCATTTCTGCTTCCTTCTTTCGTGCAAGTAGAATCTCCAACTGCTCACTTTGTGGAATTAGCTGACGAGAGGGAAATGTCACAAACGAAACACAACCGAACCAAACGCAACACAACCAAACACAAAACAACCAAACCAAACACAACCAAACCAAACACAACCAAACCAAACACAACCAAACCAAACACAACACAACCAAACCAAACACAACCAAACACAACACAACCAAACCAAACACAACCAAACCAAACCAAACACAACACAACCAAACCAAACGCAACCAAACCAAACACAACCAAACACAACCAAAGACAACCAAAGACAACCAAACCAAAAACAACCAAACCAGAAACAACCAAACCAAAGACAACCAAAACAAACACAACCAAAACAAAGACAACTCACAGAAAGCTTTCCCATAAAATAGTAAATTACTTATAAAGAGAAAAAACACCCGTCTACCTTTAAAAATGGTGTCGAACTAGAAGCTCTTGGTTAGGTTGAGTAAGATATCACGTGTTGTGTTTAAGCAACGTTACTTTTGGTCTGACACAGGACACAAACACCAGCCTGGGTGACAGTCCTGAGCCGACCACATACCCACACAACTTTATTAAACCTTTTTGTGGTACGTCAGAAACAAAAGTTATCCAGGCTGAACGTTAAAGGAATGGGATTGAACAGTCTATGCAGAAGCCTTCAAAAGGTCAGAGAGATGCATCTGGAAAACCCTGTAACCTGCTCAGTCCCCCAAAGGAGATGGGCTCTGAATTAAACTGCCTGGTACAATAACAGATGTTATCCGGTCTACCTTCAACATGAAAGCTGCTCAGACCGGTTTACTTTCTTCAAACACTAATAGTTTAGTTTAGGTTCATGTCACCAAAAAGGTCGTAGAGATCGTCGTTCTTCTTCTAGACTCTACACATAAAACACATCGACTTACCACAGGAGCAGTTCCTAAAACTCCAGTTATCAAGCTTTTGATAACTTGACGAATGAGAAAGCAGACAATCACGGTACACATTGCTCCCCATGGCAACGGTAGGTTTGCCTCGCCTCACAACACGCCTTAGTCCATCGTTCACGTCCTACAATGGCACTCTAGCCCAGCAGAATTCACAGGCGGACGTCAGGTCAGGCAGAGCAGGGAAGAGATAGTTCGAGAAAAAAAACTCGAGGCATCCGGAAGTGTCTGCTTGAAGGGCAATTCCGCTCTATACGAGGGCAAAGGGCAAAAATGTCCCTAAGAAATATCATTTTGTCCCAGATTTCACCAGGAGAGGGGCAAAACATTTCAATAAATAACATTTTGAATTATAGAAATAACAAAGAAAGTTATTATAGTTAATAGTCGTTTAAAAAATTTAATAACAAGAAATAGTAATACAATTGAATATGATTGACTGATTTGTTTGTTTTCGTGAAAAGAAATCTAAGAAAACACTTTGAATCTGTAGACTACTGCTTAACAGTCTTATCATTTGATGACAATTGCTTAACCCTTGTGTTGCCTTCGGGTCATTTTGACCCGATTCAATATTTAACCCTCCTGTCGCCTTCGGGTCAATTTGACCCGATTCAATGTTTAATGTCGGTGTTCTTTCGGGAGTCAACAAACAAACATAAAGTACCTCACACTTAAACTTGGAAAACAATATTAATTCTAATAATTTTCTGGAGATTTTAATAGCTGGGGTCATATTGACCTCAAGGGTAAAATATGTTAGTAAATATAAAGGTAACAGGAGGGTTAAACATTGAATCGGGTCAAATTGACCCGAAGGCAACACAAGGGTTAAATACTGCAAGCCTAAATAAGTATATTTATTATTTTTAACAAAGGTTAAATGTTAAAAAAAAGTGCCCCCAATGTATTTCGAAATGCCCCTGGATTCAGTCAGTGGAGGACAAAAATTGCCCCCTAAAAAAATATGTACATTTCTTACCCTGAGTTGAGGATTCCTCGTGAAACCCAGTCAAACTGTTTAGACAGAATAAAAACCGTCTCAATATGGATCTCTGAAACCATTTAGGAGTTATTTTGAAGACGGTCTCCAACATGTTTGGGATTAGTTTCTGATCCGACGTTGGCTCTGCTTCTTCCTTTGAACCGGAGAAGACACTTTTAGAAGAAGAGATGTGGAGGAGAGAAAGGTAGGCCTGAAGAAGCAGCTTAGGCTTATGGTTTGCTTCAGGGAAACATGATGCTAGCTGGAAAAGCCCGAGTGCCAAGATCAGTTCAGAGACTAATCCCGACAAAAAGCAAGCGAGGATCATTTCATCTTCTGACACAATCAATGCAAGGGAAACAGGAGAGAGATTAGGACTGAGTCGTCCACCAGGAATGAGCCCTTTTGTGTATTTGGTTGGCCGTCACATGGCCTTGCAGAAGGATGCTTCACTTTTGGAGGAGGACGAAGCGCTCACTTAGCCGGTCCCTGGGCATCATGACGCGTGCTGTTCCAACAAAGGACTTTCATCCAAATGGCCGAGTCTCTGCATGTCAGGAAGAACCAGTAACAACAGCGACGCTCAGATACCTGATGGAAAACTAATCGCCCAAAAACCTGTACAAATTACAATCATCGGTTCCAACTTCTCAAAAATGAACATTTGCTGTTTTTCTCTCACAGAATCTTTTTTTAAATGTGTCATACTTTTTCAAATTATTGATTTTCAAATTGTAAGAAAATGAATTAGTCAAATAGAAAAAAATTACATATTGTTGTCATGAAATAAAAGCCTCCGAAACCTCATTCAGACAATCCTATAATTCTTTTTTTGTGTTAATTCATTTCCACCTAAATATATATAATTTTAAACGTTGTAACGGGTACGATTGCGCATTGAAACAGAAAACAAAATGTTGTTTTGAAATGAGGAGAGTTGTCTCTGAGCTTTTGCACTGCATTGCTGAAACCTGAAGCTACCGTTAGCTGCCTTACTTATGAATGCTGGAGGTATTTTTCGATTAAAAATAATAAAGAAAATGTTCACGTTACATTTGGGTACAATCACTTTATGTCTACTGCAAAATTGTTGATTTTCACTATCAGTTCATATCTAGTGCTGTAGGATAAATAGTTCACGTCCAGATTGACTAGTCTAGCAATGTTTCATATGTTATAGAGTTACATGTTTTTTTGCCATCCATGCAATGTTACACATTTACCTTTTAATATCAATTAAACCAGCAGCTCCTCACAGGTCGCTGATTGGTCCAGACACAAATGCATTACTTGGATCCTGAGTCAACCCTGCTCCCATGAAGGCTTTACACCTGACCCTAGGGAGAGCATTACTGACTCTAAGTGGGGCAGAGTAATGCTGTGAGACGAGGAGATCAGCCACACGAGCCCAGGGATTGTATATTTAATATACATATGTAAATATATATATACACACATATATATATATACACATACACAATATATATATATACTGTATATACATAATATATATATATATTATCTATATAAATATATAAGTTTCCTTGTTGTTTTGGAGAGCGTGTTGTCAAACGTGCTGTTCAGTCTGCTTTGGGATCATTGGCAGAACAATCTGCAGAGAAGTCCTGCTAACCAGATCAGAGGAGACACCGAGATAATCCGTACCGGGTTTGGAGCGCCACAGATAGACGGTGAGCCCAGCTGAACCCAGTGGACCGGTTGACCTCAATCCACGCACACACACACACCTTGAAATATCAGTTTTCAGTTTTTCGACTGGCACGCAGGCGGCAGCAGCGCTCTCGGTACGGAGTGTGTGTGTGTGGTTCATAAATATACAGAACAAGTTTATAGTCTATCTGGAAGAGAGAGAGAAGAAGACGAACAGAGGAACGTTCCACACACAAAGCACATCAATAATTCTAGTTTTCCAGAATCGCCTCAGCCAGACGACTTCTCCTGAACTTTTTTTTTTCCATTCTGAAGGAGCGCCGGCGCTCTGCTGCCACACGGGAGCCGGGATTGGCCAGACTCTGAACGTGGGATGTTCAGATCACAGGGAGGACATCCTGCTATAGGCCGATAGGCTGCTGGGGGTCATTTAGGATACACTGAGCTCCTCTCTCCTCTCCTCTCTCCTTATGGACGCTTAGGATACACTGAGCTCCTCTCTCCTCTCCTTATGGACGCTCCTCTCCTCTCTCCTTATGGGTGCTTAGGATACACTGAGCTCCTCTCTCCTCTCCTCTCTCCTTATGGGTGCTTAGGATACACTGAGCTCCTCTCTCCTCTCCTCTCTCCTTAGGGACGTTTAGGATACACTGAGCTCCTCTCTCCTCTCTCCTTATGGACGTTTAGGATACACTGAGCTCCTCTCTCCTCTCCTCTCTCCTTATGGGCGCTTAGGATACACTGAGCTCCTCTCTCCTCTCTCCTTATGGATGCTTAGGATACACTGAGCTCCTCTCTCTCTCCTCTCCTTAGGACGTTTAGGATACACTGCTCTCTCCTTATGGACGTTTAGGATACACTGAGCACCTCTCTCCTCTCTCCTCCCTTATGGCTTAGGATACACTGAGCTCCTCTCTCTCCTCTCTCTCCTTGTAGATCCTCTCCTCTCCACAGGACAGAGGATCTCTCCCTAAGAGGGGCGGATATGACACATGAGGAGGACAGAGGAGGACCTGGACAGAGGATAGGATACATTAGGATAGAGGATACATGAGGACAGAGGATACATGAGGACAGAGGATAGGATACATTAGGATAGAGGATACATGAGGACAGAGGATAGGATACATGAGGACAGAGGATACATGAGGACAGAGGATAGGATACATTAGGATAGAGGACAGAGGATACATGAGGACAGAGGATAGGATACATGAGGACAGAGGATACATGAGGACAGAGGACACATGAGGACACATGAGGACAGAGGATACATGAGGAGAGGGTATACATAAGGACAGAGGATACATGAGGACACATGAGAACAGAGGACGAGTCGATGTGTCCTTGAGCAAGGCACTTAATGAGTTGCTCCTGTAGCTGCTCGTCTACAGTGTGAATGTAGTCACTACTGTAAGTCGCTTTGGATAAAAGCGTCAGCCAAATGACATGTAATGTAATGTTATGTAATGTAAAGAGGATACATGAGGACATGGTATACATGAGGACAGAGGATACATGAGGACATGGGATAGGATACATTAGGATAGAGGATACATGAGGACAGAGGATACATGAGGACAGAGGATACATGAGGACACATGAGGACAGAGGATACATGAGGAGAGGGTATACATGAGGACAGAGGATACATGAGGACAGAGGATACATGAGGACACATGAGGACAGAGGATACATGAGGACACATGAGGACAGAGGATACATGAGGACACATGAGGACAGAGGATACATGAGGACAGAGGATACATGAGGACACATGAGGACAGAGGATACATGAGGACACATGAGGACAGAGGATACATGAGGAGAGGGTATACATGAGGACAGAGGATACATGAGGACACATGAGGACACATGAGGACAGAGGATACATGAGGAGAGGGTATACATGAGGACAGAGGATACATGAGGACACATGAGGACAGAGGATACATGAGGAGAGGGTATACATGAGGACAGAGGATACATGAGGACACGAGGACAGAGGATACATGAGGACAGAGGATACATGAGGACACATGAGGACAGAGGATACATGAGGAGAGGGTATACATGAGGACAGAGGATACATGAGGAGAGGGTATACATGAGGACAGAGGATACATGAGGACACATGAGGACAGAGGATACATGAGGACAGAGGATACATGAGGAGAGGGTATACATGAGGACAGAGGATACATGAGGACAGAGGATACATGAGGACACATGAGGACAGAGGATACATGAGGACAGAGGACACATAAGGACAGAGGATACATGAGGAGAGGGTATACATAAGGACAGAGGATACATGAGGACACATGAGGTCAGAGGATACATGAGGACACATGAGGACAGAGGATACATGAGGAGAGGGTATACATGAGGACAGAGGATACATGAGGACACATGAGGACACATGAGGACAGAGGATACATGAGGAGAGGGTATACATGAGGACAGAGGATACATGAGGACACATGAGGACAGAGGATACATGAGGAGAGGGTATACATGAGGACAGAGGATACATGAGGACACGAGGACAGAGGATACATGAGGACAGAGGATACATGAGGACACATGAGGACAGAGGATACATGAGGAGAGGGTATACATGAGGACAGAGGATACATGAGGACACATGAGGACAGAGGATACATGAGGACAGAGGATACATGAGGACAGAGGATACATGAGGACACATGAGGACAGAGGATACATGAGGAGAGGGTATACATGAGGACAGAGGATACATGAGGACAGAGGATACATGAGGACACATGAGGACAGAGGATACATGAGGACAGAGGATACATGAGGAGAGGGTATACATGAGGACAGAGGATACATGAGGACAGAGGATACATGAGGACAGAGGATACATGAGGACACATGAGGACAGAGGATACATGAGGACAGAGGACACATAAGGACAGAGGATACATGAGGAGAGGGTATACATAAGGACAGAGGATACATGAGGACACATGAGGACAGAGGATACATGAGGAGAGGGTATACATCTGGACAGAGGATACATGAGGACACATGAGAACAGAGGAGGGCGACTATGGGTGAGTGGGTAGCAGGTCCGTCTTTCCATCAGGGAGTTGGAGGTCCCGCCCTAGTCGATGTGTCCTTGAGCAAGGCACTTAACCCTGAGTTGCTCCCTGTAGCTGCGTCTACAGTCAATGAATGTAACTACTGTAAGTCGCTTTGGATAAAAGCGTCAGCCAAATGACATGTAATGTAATGTTATGTAATGTAAAGAGGATACATGAGGACAGGGTATACATGAGGACATGGGATAGGATACATTAGGATAGAGGATACATGAGGACAGAGGATACATGAGGACAGAGGACACATGAGGACACATGAGGACAGAGGATACATGAGGAGAGGGTATACATGAGGACAGAGGATACATGAGGACACATGAGGACAGAGGATACATGAGGAGAGGGTATACATGAGGACAGAGGATACATGAGGACACGTGAGGACAGAGGACACAGGAGGAGACACGTGAGGACAGAGGACACAGGAGGAGGAGACACGTGAGGACAGAGGACACATGAGGACACACGTGAGGACAGAGGATACATGAGGACACATGAGGACAGAGGATACATGAGGAGAGGGTATACATGAGGACAGAGGATACATGAGGACAGAGGATACATGAGGACACATGAGGACAGAGGATACATGAGGAGAGGGTATACATGAGGACAGAGGATACATGAGGACACATGAGGACAGAGGATACATGAGGAGAGGGTATACATGAGGACAGAGGATACATGAGGACACATGAGGACAGAGGATACATGAGGACACATGAGGACAGAGGATACATGAGGACAGAGGATACATGAGGACACAGGATACATGAGGACATGAGGACAGAGGATACATGAGGACACATGAGGACAGAGGATACATGAGGACACATGAGGACAGAGGATACATGAGGAGAGGGTATACATGAGGACAGAGGATACATGAGGACAGAGGATACATGAGGACAGAGGATACATGAGGACACATGAGGACAGAGGATACATGAGGACAGAGGATACATGAGGAGAGGGTATACATGAGGACAGAGGATACATGAGGACAGAGGATACATGAGGACACATGAGGACAGAGGATACATGAGGAGAGGGTATACATAAGGACAGAGGATACATGAGGAGAGGGTATACATAAGGACAGAGGATACATGAGGACACATGAGGACAGAGGATACATGAGGAGAGGGTATACATATGGACAGAGGATACATGAGGACAGAGGATAGGATACATTAGGATAGAGGATATATGAGGACAGAGGATACATGAGGACAGAGGATACATGAGGACAGAGGATACATGAAGACAGAGTGGAAAGGTTTAAAATCTCTAATCTGATTGGGGCAGCCATCTGGAAGACTCCACCCCCCCCCCCCCCCCCCTTGAGTGGGGCAAGTCAAGTTTTACATTGGGCTAGTAAATCTGGCAAAATTAGTCTTTTGGGGTTTTATTGCTGTACAGCTCTTTTGTTGTTCATATATGTGCTCTCTAAATGAACTAAACCACAAATATGAGCCCTCTCCCTTCCTGAGTAATGAAGGCCTCGCAAGAAAGTGGTGACGGCAACATCGCCGAGTCGAAGTGCAAGCGAGCGTTTCCATAATCCTGGAAAAAGAAGGCTGGATGTGTGGCGCTGAGAGGACGTGGCCAACATACCAGCCAGTTGGCAACTTGGAGAGCAAGGTGGATAAAACCCGACATGGAACTGTCTGCTGCCTCCAAAACAACAACGAGGGGATCTTTTTCATCAAATGTTTGGTTTCATAACAGTGTGACATCCATATGCATATCATTTAGAACAGTATTGAAGTTGTCCACCATCACATGATTAAACACTCTTTGCTCGAATCAGAAAATGCAGAATTCAGAAAAATTAAAGTTGAAATATCTATTGAGATATATATTCCGACTATATCTGGATTAAAACACAGATTAGCACTTCAGTGGCACTTAAATAGCTCTTACTTATTTACTTATGGTATTACTCATGGTATTACTCATGGTACTTTTGTAGCTCGACTTTCTTGAAGAAATGTTACTTTCTGTATTCTTGTTGTTCTGAGTTTGTACTCTTGGTTGATTCACTTATTGTAAGTCTCTTTGGATAAAAGCGTCTGCTAAATGACATGTCATGTAATGTAATGAAATAAAAATACTGATGTTGAGAACATGTGAAGAGATTCCATCGTGTTCATGAAGCTTTCATCCTGAGCGTTCACCATTTAGTCTGTCAACGCAAGCAGGGCTGG
Source organism: Pseudoliparis swirei (assembly GCF_029220125.1). Taxonomy (NCBI): domain Eukaryota; kingdom Metazoa; phylum Chordata; class Actinopteri; order Perciformes; family Liparidae; genus Pseudoliparis; species Pseudoliparis swirei. The sequence continues at coordinate 23,024,981 of NC_079395.1, read as the reverse complement.
GGTAGCCTACACACCATTCATTATTCATGCTCAGTTTAAACACACACACACACACACACACAGACACACACACACCATTACAGTACGTCAGATCAAAATCAATGATGATATCACAGTGACTTCACTCAGAGCATCAAGTTTAACACAGCAGAGAAAAACTGGATAGAGATAATATTTTGAGTTATAAACTATCTGATCATACACCGATGAGCTAATCCCCATCTTCCATCGCAGCGCTGCCCGTGGTGGTCTATTCATTGGCGTACTTGCACAATCTTTTTCTTTTGTCTTTTTTCGGGGGTGAAAGTAGGAATTTGCAACTCTCTCGGTCTGTAGTGGACTGTAAAGGATTCACCCAGAGCTCTACGATACCCGGTATTAGCAGAGACGGCGTGTAGATGTATGTGTAGAAACCATACGGGACACAAGTGTTGATGCAGCGGCTACGATGTTAGCATAGCATAGCGCCAATCGACCCGAGCTCCGTTGAGAAAACAATCATTTCAAAACTCCCTTTTCACCAATCGGCATCATTACATAGCTATCGAAGCATCCGCTTTTATTGCTTTGTTGGAATTAAATCCAAGCTCAATAGTTTATTTGGTGTTCACGCAGCTGCAGTACGGCAGCTGTTCCTCTCGTCGAGAGCGAATACTCAAAAAACGATCCTGTGGTCAAACTACCGCGAGGCGGAAAAATGCTTTGGCTTATTATTTGTATTCCAGAATGGGCCTCCATGTTTGAACTGAATGAAGAGAACAACCAGAAGTCTGAGGCGGCTGTGGGCATTTAATGTGTTTTATTCAATGAGACTTTGGGATTAGTGTTTACATTTAGGACCAGAGTGAAGGAGTGAGGGGCAACTACTGTAGCGCTGAGGGTTTGTCCATCTGGGCTACCGTAGAAACAAGGTGGAGGACTCCGGAGAAGAGAAACCCACTCCCCAAGTACCAGTGATACCCGACCCATCCATCCAACACGCAAAACATATGACGATACATAATCTGCCTCCTGAAGCCGACATCTCTATGCATCAATAGCACAAATGTCAGGATGAGAAAAGGACTGGTAGGTAGGTGGGTAGGTAGGTAGGTAAGTAAGTAGGTAGGTAGGTAAGGAGGTAAGTAGGTAGGTAGTGGTGAAGTGGGTGGGTGAGGTAGGTAGGTGGTGAGTGGGTGGGGTAGTGGTGGGTGGGCAGGCAGTGGGTGGGTGGTGGGTAGTGGGTAGTGGTGGGTGGGTGCAGGTAAGGTGGGTGGGTGGGTGGGTGAGGCAGGTGGGTGCAGTGGAGTGGGTGGGTGGGCAGGGTGAAGTGGGGTGGGTGCAGTGGGTGGGTGGGTGGCAGGCAGTGGGTGTAAGTGGGTGGGTGGGTGGGGTAGGTGGGTGGGTGGGTAGGTGGGTGGGTGGGTAGAGTGGGTGGGTGGGTGGGTGGGTGGGTGAGGTAGGTAGGTAGGTAGGTAGGTAGGTAGGTAGGTAGGTAGGTAAGGAGGTTGCAGTTGCGGTGCGTCAATAGAGGGCGCTAGGGCGCCGCCCCTCTTAAAATTCTTATAAAAGAAGAAAAAAATAATATATACTGTCAAAAAACATTATATCCCAAATTATTTAAATAAGAAATAAACTGTGTTGACGCGCTAAATGTGTGTGGGAGACCGTAAGCCCCTGTCAACAACCACTTAAGTTAAATGTGACCAGATATAACATATCGCCACTCATCATCACTGAGAGAAGCCCCTCCCCCTTTACAGGCGCCGGCCAAACGTGTGTGTACGGGAGCGAGCAAACATTTCACGGTCGCTGCGGCAAGGACGGCTTCTCATTGGTGGATGAAACGTGAATCGTGTGCGCCCTGGCCAATGACATTGTTTCTTATTTCACGTGATTGGACTATTCGGCCAATCAGAGACCGGTATCGTTCCCTCAGCCAGAGAGCTCCACGGAGCTACGCGAGCAGGTAGCTAACGGAGCTGTCAGCTGGAGGCTCAGTGAGTAATGCTGTTTAGTTTCCCCTGTCTGTTGTTCCAAAGGGACTGAAACTCTCTGGACTACAACGGGGGGAGGGACCTAAAGAGCTGCAGACAAGTGTAAAGCACGAATCTTGCCGCAGTTATCTAGCTAAGAGCATGGAGCTAACTCGCTAACAGCCTGAAGCTAACCCTGTTTACAGTCAGCAGAAGGAGACCGAACTGGCATCGAAACACAACGAAGAAGTTCTGAAAAACAGACACATTCCCTCCAGAATAATGAAACAGGTTACAGACATGATTGACTTTAACCAGAGAGTTATTGAGAAGTTTGCCCACTTTAAAGAGAGGAGCTACTTGTCTTTACAGTAGTGGGTCTGCTCTGTCACCCAATGTAACATGTGATCTCTTTCTGACTCTATTCTGCTCTAAACCTCTTTCATGTGAGGGTGAAACTCTTTTATTGTGTAAACCTCTGAAACCCGACCCAATGTTCCTTAAAGCTGCTCTGAACCTCTCATGTTAAAGTCACAGTGTGTTGATAGTTGTTATTGGACCTTGTTGAGCACGCTGAGTTCTTGAAATAAAGCTTTGTTTTTTACAATATTCTACTCGAAACCTCTTTTCTTTTCATTGTTGAGTGATATTTAAACCACGCCGCCCAACTGCACCCCCCCCCCCGAAAAAAAATTTCACCAGCCGCCACTGGTAGGTAGGTAGGTGGGTGGGTGGACAGATGGATAGATAGGGTGGACTCTTGATGACAACTCTTCACACAAGAGTTCAAATGCCTGACAGGGAGAAAGTATCTTACTTTTGTTTTATACTTCAAATGCAGAGCACCAGCTTCTCAAATGTGAACATTTGCTGCTTTTGGGATTGTTGTTGTAAAAAAACCTTCTGACATTTTATAGACGATCAACCGTACGAGTAAACGACACAACGCATACACGTACGTTAAAGATGTGTGATAACTTGATATCGCGCACACACACACACACACACACACACACACACACACACACACACACACACACACACACACACACACACACACACACACACACACACACACACACACACACACACACACACACTCCCTCCCTCCCTCCTCTCCTCTCCTCTCTCCTCTCCTCTCCTCTCTCCTTATGGACGCTTAGGATACACTGAGGTCCTCTCTCCTCTCCTCTCTCCTTATGGACGCTTAGGATACACTGAGCTCCTCTCTCCTCTCCTCTCTCCTTATGGACGTTTAGGATACACTGAGCTCCTCTCCTCTCCTCTCTCCTTATGGACGTTTAGGATACACTGAGCTCCTCTCTCCTCTCCTGTCTCCTTATGGACGCTTAGGATACACTGAGCTCCTCTCTCCTCTCCTCTCTCCTTATGGACGCTTAGGATACACTGAGCTCCTCTCTCCTCTCCTCTCCTCTCCTCTCTCCTTATGGACGCTTAGGATACACTGAGCTCCTCTCTCCTCTCCTCTCTCCTTATGGACGCTTAGGATACACTGAGCTCCTCTCTCCTCTCCTCTCCTCTCCTCTCTCCTTATGGACGTTTAGGATACACTGAGCTCCTCTCTCCTCTCTCCTCTCCTCTCCTCTCTCCTTATGGACGTTTAGGATACACTGAGCTCCTCTCTCCTCTCCTCTCTCCTTATGGACGTTTAGGATACACTGAGCACCTCTCTCCTCTCCTCTCTCCTAATGGACGTTTAGGATACACTGAGCTCCTCTCTCCTCTCCTCTCTCCTTATGGACGTTTAGGATACACTGAGCACCTCTCTCCTCTCCTCTCTCCTTATGGACGTTTAGGATACACTGAGCTCCTCTCTCTCTCCTCTCTCCTTATGGACGTTTAGGATACACTGAGCTCCTCTCTCCTCTCCTCTCTCCTTATGGACGCTTAGGATACACTGAGCTCCTCTCTCCTCTCCTCTCTCCTTATGGATGCTAGGATACACTGAGCTCCTCTCTCCTCTCCTCTCTCCTTATGGACGTTTAGGATACACTGAGCACCTCTCTCCTCTCCTTATGGACGTCTAGGATACACTGAGCACCTCTCTCCTCTCCTCTCTCCTTATGGATGTTTAGGATACACTGAGCTCCTCTCCTCTCCTCATGGACGTTTAGGATACACTGAGCTCCTCTCTCCTCTCCTCTCTCCTTATGGATGCTAGGATACACTGAGCTCCTCTCTCCTCTCTCCTTATGGACGTTTAGGATACACTGAGCACCTCTCTCCTCTCTCCTTATTGACTTTTAGGATACACTGAGCACCTCTCTCCTTATTGACTTTTAGGATACACTGAGCTCCTCTCTCCTCTCTCCTTATGGATGCTAGGATACACTGAGCTCCTCTCTCCTCTCCTCTCTCCTTATGGACGTTTAGGATACACTGAGCACCTCTCTCCTCTCTCCTTATGGATGAATGTTCATCTCTCCATCACACATTATTAACTCTGTTTCCGCTCCTTGCGACACCAGACTGCACGTGTCAGGAGCAGCAGACACAAACACCGACTACACGTGCGCGCGTGCAATGCATGGTGGTGTTCATGCCAGACCCCCACCGAGACAGCGCGGAATGTCTGTGTGTGCCTAAGCTCTGGAACACCGACCCCCCCCCCACCCCAAAACAAGAACACAACGCCACGCGCGCGCGCAGCTTACATGACCCCCTCCAGACACACTGACCAAACGCGGCGTCACATGCACGTTGTCTGTGTGACAGGGGGCCGAACAATAGACATGTTTTCGACATGTCTGGAAATGAAGAAAGGGAAGAAGAAGAAAAACACAGGACCTGCGCACTGTCAGCGGGTTCAGTCACGTTCTGCGCATTGTCGCGATGACCCGCAGCCATGTTAGCATCACAACTACAGCGAGTTAGCCGTCCTTACCTGAGGATCCCGCTCCAGAAACAAAGGATGCTGCTGCGGCTCTCTCCATTAGGTCGATGCGTCTGCTCGGCCTGACAGCATTCTGTTCCCAGCAGCTCCCCGGCAGGCAGCGCGGCCGTAGAACAGCCACTTCCGGTCACAACTTTCACAATAACGGCCGAATTGTACCTTCGACAATGTAACCGACGTTTTATATGGGAGTAGTCGGCCCTACGTGTGAATGTTTGTTCTTTCATACGTTAAACAAAGAAGGACATTTCAATTTTAACTAAATACGCTGAGTTACTTTTTAGTTGTTGCTTCAATGAGAATCCACAACATTCTGACGCACCTCTAGTGACTGAAATGTGACAGGACGGACAAATTATGCTGTCATTAAATAAATTGCTATTAATCTTCAAAGATGATCTGAAATGTGTGCAAAGTAGAATAATTTATAGAAAAATTGAAGAATATGATTCGAAGTAAAAATTTAATCCTGCTCGCGCTTTTGTTTTGAAGGTCAAAATCACATCGTTTCCGGTTTAAATTCTTCTACCGCTGGCTAGCTTGACACCAATTGCCAGCAGCTTAGTCCGTTGAATGAGCGCATGAGGCGGATGGATGCCGCGGGCCGGGAGAACGGAGGGCCGGACGACCCGCTGCCGCCTTCACAGACACTGTCAGCATTGTTACGTCTATATGTTGAAAGTTATTGTCTTTAATGTGTCTGTTTAACTCTTCATATTATAAATACATGTAAGCACATCGAAGTGTTAGCCTGTCAGTCCTCCCCTGTGAATCGGAATGGAGCGGTCCGGTCATTAAAGGGCCAGTGCGTGTCTCGGACCACTTTGACAGCTTGCAAACGAGGACAAATCACATTTTAATGAAATTACTTTTCCTATTTTCAACAAACAGCATAACTTTCGTCGTGATTTGGGCGTGATGAGGAGACACGTTAAAATAAATCCATCATTTAATTTATTATTATTTATTTATTATGGTCACAATTTATTTACTTTTGCTCGAGAGATGTTTAAGTGGTGCAGAGGAGGCCATGACAGGGTTTACGAGTGTGGGTCCTATTATGCAGCTCATTCTGCACCATCAATCCAACCACATACAATCAGGTATAGTTTTCAAAGTAAAATATTTAAATCCAGGGTTGGTGATCTTCAAAAAAAAAGTTTTAATTGTTTTGATATTATCATTACAACAATCATTAAATCAAATTATCTGGCAAACAAAGAGTGAACATGTGGTATTTGGCTGTCACAGAACCGTAATAAGCCTATAATAAGCCTGTAATGAGCCTGTAATGAGCCTGTATTGAGCCTGTAATAATAATAATATACACTTTTATTAATCCCCAAGGGGAAATTAGTTCTCTGCATTTAACCCATCCTTAGTTATTAGGGCTGCAGTGAAGCGGGAAGCAACTGGGGCAGTGCCTTGCTCAAAGACACTTCGACTTGCAACTAATGGGGAGAGCGGGGATCGAACCCACAACCTTGCGGTTGCAGGACGGCCCTCTTACCCCACTGAGCTACAGCCGCCCCAATAAGCCTGTAATAAGCCTGTTATGAACCTGTATTGAGCCTGTAATAAGCCTATAATAAGCCTGTAATGAGCCTGTATTGAGCATGTAATAAGCCTGTAATAAGCCTGTTATGAACCTGTATTGAGCCTGTAATAAGCCTATAATAAGCCTGTAATAAGACTGTAATGAGCCTGTATTGAGCCTGTAATATGCCTGTAATAAGCCTGTAATGAGCCTATAATAAGCCTGTAATAAGCCTGTAATAAGCCTGTAATGAGCCTGTATTGAGCATGTAATAAGCCTGTAATAAGCCTATAATAAGCCTGTAATAAGCCTGTAATGAGCCTGTAATAAGCCTGTAATAAGCCTGTAATAAGCCTATAATAAGCCTGTATTGAGCATGTTATAAGCCTATAATAAGCCTGTAATAAGCCTGTAATGAGCCTGTATTGAGCCTGTAATAAGCCTGTAATAAGCCTTCATTCAGGAGTAGCCATGTCCATTGCTGACGTTCATTAAGATTCAATTCAATTCAATTCAGTTTATTTGTATAGCCCAATTTCACAAATTACAAATTTGTCTCAGAGTGCTTTACAACATACACATCCCTGCCCCAAAACCTCACATCGGACCAGGAAAAACTCCCAAATTCAACCTTCAGGGAAAAAGGAAGAAACCAGGAGAGCAACAGGAGGATCCCTCTCCAGGATGGACAGATGCAATAGATGTAATGTGTACAGAAGGACAGATTTAGAGTTAAAATACATTCAATGAATGTGACAGAGTGTATGAATAGTTCATAGTAGGCATATTCCACGATGGAGACCTCCACGATCCATCAGGCAGATGGCGGTGGGGAGGAGGAGTCTCAACAGTGGGGAGTCTCTCAACAGGACAGTGGCGTAGTCAGGAACAGGAATTCCACCCAAACCTCGATGATCCATCAGGCAGATAGGATGCCGTCTCTCATAGGGTCGATGACCCCATGAGACGTGAAGTCAAGGACTCGGGAGAAAGCAGAGTTAGTAACGTGTGATTGAGAGATGAAAATTCATCCTTAAGGAGAAAAAAAAGAGGAGATAGGTACTCAGTGCATCCCGTCGCAGCTATAAGCCTATAGCAGCATATCAAGGGGCTGGACCAGGGCAAACCTGATTCAGCCCTAACTATAAGCTCTGTCAAAGAGGAAGGTCTTCAGTCTACTCTTAAACGAGGTGACTGGGAGAGTGGCTTTGGAGGGAGGCCTGAAGGCTTTCAGACTTTCTCACTAGATTTAGCAATTTTCGGAGCGGTGCTCCTTTCATTAGAGAGGAGTTGGCTACATGGGCTGGCTTTTTCAGCTGGATCATCAAACAGAAAATCCAGCTTACTTTTAATTTCTCAAGATGACCTACCTTATCTTTAACTGCTGGAAATTCACTATTTGTATTCCAGCTTGAAGCATTAATAAAATCCCAATTAATAAAATGACATCCCTGCTTTCCTCCAGAACACCCGAACACTATTTAAATAGTGTCTCCGTAGTACGCCTGACAGGACGCCGCCGTGTGACCACGGCCTTCCTGCTCCCCTGCTAGAAGTGCATCCGTCTTCTACCGTCGTCAGCGCGCTCACAGAGGAGGATAGATGCTTCAGAGGGAAAATATAAGTGGCTTCACACTGAAATCCATTACTGTGTGACACGGGGGGGGGGGGGGGGGGGGGAGAGAGGGAGTCACAACAAAAGGAAGGAAAGGTTGAAGAACAGCAGGAATCTGGGTATTTTTCTGATGTGTGTGTGGATGTGATGTGAATCATTTAACGACTATCGGACTCCAAATCAGATTTAATTGAAAAAGAATGTTTCAAATACAAAGTTATAAACAGATATCTGAACAATGTGCACATCACTTCCAGGTGGACACGGTGGTCGTCACAGAGCCGACTGCAGCCCCTCTGCTCTGTGCACTGGCCCGAGGAGGCGGGCTGATTGGACATGGACCAGTCCAACTCCTTATCCAGTGGACTGCCCCACAAACCAATTGAACGCTTTCTAGTTTTCCAGATTTGAGGTGAAATTCTTCCTGATTGGCTCAGGAATAGTAGTTCCTCTAGAGCACAGGTGTCAAATCCGGCCCGCCACATCGTTTCATGTGGCCCCTGCAGGCTTGAAAGACATTTGATCACCTTTTCTTAAAGAAATTTAAAACAAATATCCTTTGCTTTTATTTAGAAGGTTTCAAATGAAATTGATTTGTTATAATATTCGAGAAATTTTCTTATGCACAATATTTCTACACGCAAATAAACAATAATCAAATGCAAAGAGAGTTGTTTATCCCGTGTTTCAGTCACAACCCTTCGAGGGCGGCCATGATGCTGACGTGGCCCTCGGGGGACATGAGTGTGACGCCCCTAGTGGTGGAAGAGGAGAAGACGGCTGCGCCGAGCAAAGACAGGACTTTCAGTCAGGAGACAGAGGTTCACGTCCTGAACTAAACGAAACGTGAACTTATTTTAGGTTAACTTACATATTATATTGTGTACCTACGTTAGCCGACGTTTCTTAAGTTACATGACAAATATACATTTTTTTTTAACTCAAATCTTTTCCTCAACATAACCAAGTGGTTTATATTTTAATTCACAACATGAACCTCGTGATTAAAACTAGAATCGTTTCACACGGTGGATTTTACCCCGGACACTCAGGTTGGAAGAGGCAACATATTGACTTCATAGATTACTCTAAAAAGTTAAATTGTGTAATGTACCTCACCAAACCACAACATCCCCCGACTTATCAAATACCGATGCATGGTCAGTGGTGCAAAGACTCAAACGAGCTTATACGAGCATGGTGTCGTTTCAAAATAAACCTCCGTCTTCACAGGAAGTTTATAGGTTTATAGGTTGAGGCCTCAAATTCATGAGGTTTAGGAAAGAGGCTCCGCCCAGGTTCCATTTGGTCGTTTCCTCGATGTTCCTGTACCTGCTGTGTGGCTGGAGGCTCGTCTTAAACCAGAGACAGAGGCTCCATGAGGGTCCTCGGCTCCATGTGGGTCCTCGGCTCCATGAGGGTCTTCGGCTCCATGAGGGTCCTCGGCTCCATGAGGGTCCTCGGCTCCATGAGGGTCTTCGGCTCCATGAGGGTCCTCGGCTCCATGTGGGTCCTGCACCTCAGGCTGGCCAAGGTGGTTTAGAGGGACGAGAGGGAGGAGAGCAGCAAACGTGTGGAGAGTCAATAACAAGTCTTCCCTGAAAGACAGAGCTGCTTCACTGCCATGACACACACGCACACACACGCACACGCACACACACACACACACACACACACACACACACACACACACACACACCACACTGTTACCTAGCAACGGTGTAAAACCAGGCTACAGAGACAGCATCGCCGTTTCCTCTGACACAGGATGAGGTCGTGTGGTTGGTTGTTTTTGTGAACCCATGTGAGGTGGAGGTGGGTGTCACTAATCCTACGGGCCACGTCAGAACGAGGGGCAGGGGTTCATTTCCCCCAGAGTTTCTCCCCATCACATGCACAGACGCCACATCTTGCTCCGCCACATGGACACGCCTCCAGCACGGCGTGAGAACACAGGGCCCAGCCCATGCTGTCCTAAAGGGCCACAGCCCGACATCACCTGTGTAAGAACACAGTAACTACTAATTATGTTCATGCTCGCGTGATTATTATTATTATCTCCATGGAGATTATGTAACCGGTCATGTGTGTGTGTGTGAGTGCTTATCACTGTCAGTTCATCTGAAACCATCAGCCTCATGTTGTGTGTGCCGCAATGTAGCGATGGACCTCTCATTGCAGTGTCACACTTCATTAAAAACACATTTTGTATAGAAGTCTATGCTTCATGTGTTAAAGCTGCATTCTCTCTCCTGACCACAAGGGGGCGACTCCTCTGGTTGTATAGAAGTATATGCTTCATGTGTTAAAGCTGCATTCTCTCTACTGACCACCAGGGGGCGACTCCTCTGGTTGTATCGAAGTCTATGCTTCATGTGTTAAAGCTGCATTCTCCCTCCTGACCACCAGGGGGAGACTCCTCTGGTTGTATAGAAGTATATGCTTCATGTGTTAAAGCTGCATTCTCTCTACTGACCACCAGGGGGCGACTCCTCTGGTTGTATAGAAGTATATGCTTCATGTGTTAAAGCTGCATCACTGAGTTTATGTCTCAGTCTCTAGTTTCTAGTCTTCTTCTATACAGCATGATGTCATCATTTAAGACTCTATGATCCATTAGAGTCACACAGGACATACAGCAGGGTCTGCTTTAGGGGCGGGGCTACAAGGTGATTGACAGCTCTTTACCTCAGTGTTATCCGGTCTGGTCGTTGTCCGTTTTACTTCCACAACTTTCATCGTGTCTACATTGTGTTTCAGGTTGTGTGTAAACAGAGAGCTCAGTGTGCGCTGATGGGATCATATGGATGACTACAGCTTCTCCTGGGTCACTGAACACACACACACACACACGGGCTCAGGAAGAGAAAACACTTTTCCTCCTCAATGACGGCGCATCACGGCGCATCATGGCGCTGCACGGGTCATCATGCATCAGCAGCCCAGATGTGAAGACACCACCAGGAAGCGGCGCAGCCCGAGGGCCTCACGCTCACGTGGACGCCACGGGGTCCGGGTGCTGAAGCTGTTTATTGGACAGAATCCTCATCAAAGGACTTTTCCTCTTGTCACCTCCATCCAGGAGGACGTGTGACACGAGACGTCCGCGTTGAGTTCCCCGTCACGTGACTCGCTTCCCCCACACGGCCGTCTGCTCCTGAACCTCATGGCGGTGTTTCCCCTGGAGGCACAAGTTCACTTACAAAGACCGTGGAGCGAGTCACGAGCGGCCGCTGAAAGAGTAAGACGTTAGTCGGAAAACGCACCAGAAAGGAGCGTCTTAAAGTATCTTAAAGAATCTTAAGTTAAAGCATCTTAAAGTATCTTAAAGTATCTTAAATTAAAGCGTCTTAAAGTATCTTAAGTTAAAGCATCTTAAAGTATCTTAAAGTATCTTAAGTTAAAGCATCTTAAAGCATCTTAAAGTATCTGAAGTTAAAGCATCTTAAAGTATCTTAAGTTAAAGCATCTTAAAGTATCTTAAGTTAAAGCATCTTAAAGTATCTGAAGTTAAAGTATCTTAAAGTATCTTAAGTTAAAGCATCTTAAAGTATCTTAAATGTGAGGATGAGTTGCACCACTTTATATAAGAGCAAGAAAAAAGTGATCCATCTTATGTTAACACCTCACACTCCCTGTGTGTTTGTGTGTGTGAGTGTGTGTGTGTGTGTGTGTGTGCGCCTGTCCATGTTTCCCATTGCCGGGGGCGACATAGCTCCAAATTATTGTGGTGTCAGGGTTTTATGGTTGCCGTGGAAACCGAGTGGTACTGGCACACTTATCCTATGAAGAAGGCAGACAGTGTGTGTGTGTGTGTGTGTGAAAATAAGAGAGAGAGGTGTTGTAGCACTATGAATGTGTGTGTGGCCCTACCTCATTGGTTAACCCCCATCAAAGCTCCGCCTTCACACGCTGTGGTTTAAAATGAGCAGCGTGGGGACCCAACGTCACGTGACTCACTGGGTCTACTTCATATATAGTTATGTTTACTTCATACATAGTTATGTTTACTTCATATATAGTTATGTTTACTTCATATATAGTTATGTTTACTTCATACATAGTTATGTTTACTTCATATATAGTTATGTCTACTTCAAATTTAGGTATGTCTATGTCATACATAGTTATGTTTACTTCATATATAGGTATGTCTACGTCATATGTAGTTATGTTTACTTCATATATAGTTATGTTTACCTCATAGATAGTTATGTTTACTTCATATATAGTTATGTTTACTTCATATATAGGTATGCCTACGTCATATATACTTATGTTTACTTCATACATAGTTATGTTTACTTCATACATAGTTGTTTACTTCATATATAGTTATGTTTAATTCATACATAGTTATGTTTACTTCATACATAGTTATGTTTACTTCATATATAGTTATGTTTACTTCATATATAGGTATGTCTACATCATATATAGTTGTTTACTTCACACAGTTATGTTTACTTCATATATAGTTATGTTTACTTCATACATAGTTATATATAGTTACGGTCATTAAAACAATGGAACATTAAAGACAGGAAGACCCACACACAGCTGGACGTTGTGTCTCTCATCCAGTTCAGCAAGTGGCCACTAGAGGGCAGCAGACTACCCATGTGATCACACAGCTCCATGTAACTCTGCAGTCCTGTGTGCTCAGAGCAGAGTTACATGGCACAGGTTTAACTCTAGAAGGCAGTAGTGGGCCGTCAGGGTCAGCAAGGCCTTCTCTGCTGGCCTAAACAGCATCAGAATATATATTTTTTTCTAAATATATTTCCCCACAAATATGTATTCAATTATTTCCCAGAGTAAGAGTTATACTCTTCATTTCATAGCGTTCCTCTTGGTTGCACTGCTTCCAGCCCCAGGTTGAGATTTGGAGGGCTGGTCTTTATGTTAGATCTTTTATCCAATCATATTGAGCCATCGTGTGTTGCCAGGGGGCTAACATCTGCCCTTCGGCCTGCAGAATCAACATTGCGGGCGCTGGTAGCTTCAAGTGAATGGAAATGACAATGTTGTGTCAACCAATCAGCTTTAGAGTTGGCTCCTCTAGGCCTTCTAGAAGGCCCCGGAACCGGCACGGGAGCAGCTAGCAGGCGGAGTGCTGCACGTCTTTTGATTGGATTACCAATATTGAGAGGCGGGACCTATGGGCAGGGAAATGCAGAACCTCAGAACTAGGAAACTGAATTTGATAAACGAATTAATTTGCGTACTACTAAGCTGTTTGTTCAACCCACAATGGCGGAAGGAGGAGAAGATATCGATTTGGTCGAGGATATAATTATAACGCCATTCTCAAGACGAACTTTAAGACCGACGCCGACGCTACAAAGCCCGTCACAGGCGGGACAGGGGCTCGCTCGCCACTTTCAAAGTTCCAACTACGAGCGCTACCAACGGCTCAGGCTCCGAGAAGCTCTGCACACTGGACTGCTGGGAATGCCTATTATTTGCAAGTGATCGATTTGGTGTTTGGAGCCAAACTGGCTTTGCAAACATGAGTTGTCTAACCGAGGCAGCAACGAGACACCAACGTACGGCTCGGCACCTACAAGCATCGGTGCTTTGAAAACTTTTGGGAACACCCGAGCGGATCAACAGATCAACGAACAAGCGGCAGGGCAGCTGCACAATGAAAAGGTGAAGAAAAATAGGGAAATATTGAAAAGACTCATTATTGTGTCATGTGTTTGGGTAAACAGAACTTTCATCTTCATCATCACGGTGAAACTGCTCTGGTGACAAGGCGCTGTTTAGTGAACACACTGTAAAAAAAAGTCTTACTTAAAGCTCAAAGTTTGTGGACCAGAAATGGAAAGAAGAAGAATATTAATATAACTCTGTTGCACTCGACTATGTTCTTGCCTATTAGTTGAACTGGACTGTATTGTACTCTTCCCCTGCAATTCTCTTAATAAAAATGTCAATTTCAAGGTGACGCAACGCCTGATTAACTGCGTCTCTGTCGCACTGTATCGTGTCTAGAGCCACGGCGTCATAATGATGGTCATAAGAGGTGGATTAATTCGGGTGGGACTGTGTAGGACCTCACTGAAGGCCCAGGCCCCAGGCCCACGGAACGCCACTGCTAGAAGGTGTTTCTGAGCTGAGCAGGGGCACTCTTTAGATCACTCTTTAGAGAACTCTTACATGGGGTCAGAGGTTTGATGAATGTGGCGTCCTGAGCGTCTACAGTGATGACAACGTAGAGAAGCTTGAACTCGTGACTGATTGAACTCTGGCTCACTCTGGCTCAGCCTCATGAGGATCAGCGTCTGAGGCTCAGCGCGTGAGGTTAAAGAACTCGGAGGACGTCAACAGATCCACTGACTCTGGCACCAGCTGTCTGCTGCCACATGAGCCTGATAATGGAGATTTGAGTTGAGACCAGCATCGTGAGACCAGCCGTGAACCTGAACCAGCGTCGTGAGGACCAGCGTCGTGAGGCTCAGCGTCGTGAGGACCAGCGTCGTGAGGACCAGCGTCGTGAGGACCAGCGTCGTGAGGCTCAGCGCCGTGAGGACCAGCGCCGTGAGGACCAGCGCCGTGAGGACCAGCGTCGTGAGGACCAGCGTCGTGAGGACCAGCGTCGTGAGGACCAGCGTCGTGAGGACCAGCGTCGTGAGGCTCAGCGTCGTGAGGCTCAGCGTCGTGAGGACCAGCGTCGTGAGGACCAGCGCCGTGAGGACCAGCACCGTGAGGACCAGCGCCGTGAGGACCAGCGCCGTGAGGACCAGCGTCGTGAGGACCAGCGCCGTGAGGACCAGCGCCGTGAGGACCAGCGCCGTGAGGACCAGCGCCGTGAGGACCAGCGTCGTGAGGACCAGCACCGTGAGGACCAGCGTCGTGAGGACCAGCGTCGTGAGGACCAGCGCCGTGAGGACCAGCGCCGTGAGGACCAGCGTCCAGCGCCGTGAGGACCAGCGTCGTGAGGACCAGCGCCGTGAGGACCAGCGTCGTGAGGACCAGCGCCGTGAGGACCAGCGTCGTGAGGACCAGCGTCGTGAGGACCAGCGCCGTGAGGACCAGCGTCGTGAGGAAGGCCTCTGATGGACCTGAGCTTGGTGAGAGGGCTTCACACACATGTTCATGTTGTTCCTGCAGACGTCTGAAGGGAAGCTGCTTAGAAAGCGGAGCGCTCATCACTTCCTGTAAGCGTCGTCCAGAGCAGCAGAACATCCTCCAGAGGGAGAGGAGCAACGCGAGAAGAGAGAGACTGACAAAACAAGGACACTGTAAACATGAAACCTTATTGATCTTTCCATGCGCTGAACCCTGAGGTCCAGTCGTCATCATCTCACACGTCTCATGGCCGAGGGTCTCCAGAGGGTCCCAAGCTGGAGGGGCACAGAGCCGTTATTCACAGGAAGGATGTCTGTCCTAGGAAAACACCAGACAGAGACTCACTAGTGACCAAGGAGGGATTATTATGAATAATATAAAGTAGATTATTGTTGTTGCTGGAGGACAAACATTCATTCAGGAAGTGTGTGTGTGTGTGGGGGGGGGGGTGAAGAGTCTCTCCTCACAGGTTTCCATGGATCTGGTTGCATCTGGACCCTGGTCCTGTCATCGTTATTCATATTAGTTTCATTGTTATTAGTATTGCCAACACCATTACTGCTTTGATAGCATTATAATTCTATGTTATCCACTGTTGTACCTTTTGGTGTTTGTAACTGTTTCATCATAATCCTCATCTTGTGAATCCTGTCGTGTTCATTGTGTTGTGACGGTCCATCCGGGTGGAGGGTCCTCCTCGGTTTCCCTTCTCTCCCTGTTTCCTGAACTGATTGTAAAAAAACCCTCGAAGGCCAAATTATGATTCATGATTTGGGACTAAATTGAATATAATTGAATGGAACTAGTTCTGAAGTACTAGGGTACAGTCCTACTATAGTAGGACTGTACCCTACTATCGTAGTACTGGGGTACACTATAGTAGTTTTTAGGCTTGATGGGCGTCCATGTGCTTCTGTACAGGGACCGGATAATCAAAAAGCACCTTGAGTGTTAGTTCTTATGTTGTCTCAACCCGTCATCTCATTCCAGAGCCGTTGACAGGTTCATGAGCAGATATGATCAGATATAGAAGAGTAAACGGTGTTCTGTGGATTTGGATTGCCTGTTCCTGGCATATTGTTTTCAGCTCTACCACACACAGATTTCCATCAACCTGCATGGCATTGGTGGAGTTTCAGAGACCTCCGATCTAAATGAATCTAAAGGGTCAGATCCCACGAGGGACAAGAGAGAACAGTATTTAGAATTTTATAGGATAATTTGGGTGAAGTGATACTAAGAAAGTGTACCTGAAGCACTGTGAAGCTCCTCCCCCTTTTCAGGTTAACACTGTAAGCACTGTTAGCTACATCGGCAGTGCTGCTATATATTGCAATGTTAACACTGTTATCTACGTCAGCCCTGCACGGCTGGAGAGGCCAGAACAGGGCGGAGGTGATCTCCGTTCAGCTGAAGATGTCGAGCCCTCATCGGTCAACACGTCATGGTGTGAAGGCCAAGATTAATAGTTTATAGTCAGCACGAGATAAATGTGACAACCTTCCAGGAACCTTGAAAACTAAAAGCACATTGTTTCAGCTGGATGACGTAACAGTGTTTATCCGCTGCAGTGAAACACGACACCCGGCCAAACTCGCTCCTCTTCTCCTCTTCTCACGACAGGGATCCGACTATTATTATAATTCACCTCGCTGGACTTCTTTCAATAAACTTTATTGAAACCCTTAAAAAACAAAGTCGAGAGTTTCCCCTCGACAGACTGAACGAGCACCAGATGAGCAGAAGAACCCGGTGACCTGGCCTCTGGTGATGCAACGCAGCAGCTTCAAGTGTTGCTGCCCCATGGATAATAACACAATCAGAACAATATATATCATTCTCCAACCCCCTTCCTCTCTATAAAGCCCCTCCCCCCTTTACGTGCTATTAGATAATACAATTATTGATTAAAGGATTTACACACATGTGGTGTGATCCTCCCAAGACATGTACAGTTCATTATGCTGTCCTGGTATTATGTCATAATATATTTATGTTTAAATGACATTTCTTTAGGTCATTATTTCCAAACCTTTACTTGTGAAAATCTCACAGATCATCTGTAGTAGATCTGCCCATTTTACAAGCATACTCGTGTTCTGTTCATGGGAATGCGGGAAAACCAATATGCATAAGGGCCATGTTTCACAAGGAAAAAGAAAAGATCGCTCCACCCACGAGTCTCTCTTGCTTTCTGTGAAACTACACTGCATGTTTGGCCTGTTCAGGCATGACTAGGGTCATGTTTATCTGATGCAGCCACGAGGTATGTGATTAATCTGTGTGTGTGTGTGTGTGTGTGTGTCATTTGGACTGAAAGCAAAGCTCACGGTCTTACAATGTTCTGTAAAACCCGGTCAGATCTCCTCTCTGCTCCGATGAAGAGGATCTCCTCTCCTCTGAGTGGATCACAGGGTGTGTGTCTGAAACCCAGACAGAGGGGAGCGGACCCGTGATGGTGTAACGATGACTCAGCAGGTCAAAGCAAGAGGTGGACCAGCACATAATAACAACCCGTCCATCTGACACCTCCATCACTCCCTGGAGAACCAAACATGTGCTGGACGGTCCAGGCTGGTCTCAGTGGAGCTTCGGGGCTCCGCCAGGACGGATTTTAATGAGTCTGACTCTCGTTCCAATTGATTAAACAGATCAATGTCAGAAACGCCCTGATTAATATCCTAGTTAACAGCAGCATGTGGCTAACAGAAGGATGTGGCTAACAGAAGGATGTGGCTAAGAGCAGTAGCCTTTGTGGCCTCACGTGCCCTCACTTGCACCGTGTAGCACGCGTGGCCGACGCAGCAATGTAAACAGGGAGGAGCTCTGATACCAACACAGAGGACGACCACGTCTCCATGGAAACCAGCAGACTGACGCTACGAGGAGGCTCTGAACACCAAGAGAGAAACTTCAACCGTCACACATGATGTTTATATAAGAAGTGGACGTGAGCTTCTTCTGATGCATCAGCATCCAACTATCTTTGAGAAGGAACTGTTGCTCTCCGACCTCAGTGACAGGACGTCTGCCGACACATGAGTCTCACATGAGTCTCACCATGAGTCCCACATGAGTATCCCATGAGTATTACATGAGTCTCCCATGAGTCTCCACATGAGTCTCCCGTGAGTCTCCACATGAGTCTCACATGAGTCTCACATGAGTCTCACATGAGTCTCCACATGAGTCTCCACATGAGTCTCCCATGAGTCTCCACATGAGTCTCACATGAGTCTCCACATGAGTCTCCACATGAGTCTCCACATGAGTCTCCACATGAGTCTCACATGAGTCTCACATGAGTCTCCACATGAGTCTCCACATGAGTCTCCACATGAGTCTCACATGAGTCTCACATGAGTCTCCACATGAGTCTCACATGAGTCTCCACATGAGTCTCCACATGAGTCTCACATGAGTCTCACATGAGTCTCCACATGAGTCTCCCATGAGTCTCACATGAGTCTCCACATGAGTCTCACATGAGTCTCACATGAGTCTCCACATGAGTCTCCACATGAGTCTCACATGAGTCTCCACATGAGTCTCCACATGAGTCTCCACATGAGTCTCCCATGAGTCTCACATGAGTCTCACATGAGTCTCCACATGAGTCTCACATGAGTCTCCACATGAGTCTCACATGAGTCTCCACATGAGTCTCACATGAGTCTCCACATGAGTCTCCACATGAGTCTCACATGAGTCTCACATGAGTCTCACATGAGTCTCCACATGAGTCTCCACATGAGTCTCCACATGAGTCTTCACATGAGTCTCCACATGAGTCTCACATGAGTCTCCACATGAGTCTCACATGAGTCTTCACATGACGACTCATACTTTATTCCAGTGGCCTGATGGTCTGGAGATGAGAACTGGCCTTTACAACATGAGCCGACCCGTGGGAGGGAGGGTCTCCGTGCTTTCCTCTGGGACCATGACCTGTGTTCAGCACTTGTAATGAACTCATGTCCCCGTGTCAGCTGACTAACAGAGCCGTGTGCAAGCTATAGCCCAAACATGCTAACGTGCAGTTATTCAGTGTTCAAGTCAGAGGCGTGAGCTGGAGAGCTTTTCATTGGGCGCCGAGCGTACTTCACTTGCTGCATCAACAAGCTCTGCATGCGTGTTTACGTCGTGTTTGAAGCGGCTTATTAGATTTATTCTCAGATTACATTCCAGCGGCTCCGTGAGCCTACCGGTACGTTCAGGGAACCGACATTCCTGACACCAGCATCAGCGTTGCAGTTCTCTACACCCCGAGATAAGGAGGACGTTCTGATGAAATATGACTTCTCACAAAGAAGTCTGAGTTTCTCCAGACCCGCTGTCTTGATTCCTTGGAATCTGCCATTCCCTATAGTGTAACATGCCAGAAGAGGTATATCTGAAGTCCCACAGGAGAGCGCTCACGGCCGAGAACATCGCAGAAGGGATCTCTGGAGATGTTCCTCTGCGTGGAGGTCAAGTGGGTTACCAGTTCAGCTCCGTTCCCACTGCCCACTCCTCCAACGTCCTGGATCCACTGGGGTTGCAGTGGGTTATGATATAATATATAATTACACTACCATTCAATAGTTATGGGTCACTTAGAAATGTCCTTATTTTTCAAAGAAAAACACTTTATCAATGAAGATAACATTAAATGAGTCATAAATACTCTCTCTACATAGTTAATGTGTAATTGACTATTCTCTGGTGTTAATGAAGTCTCTACAGAGGTGTGTAGAGGCCCATCTCCAGTGTTCCAATGGTACATTGTGTTATCGCCTTAGAAGACTAACAGAGGGGTAGAAAACCCTTGAAGACCCTTTTTATGTGAGCGCAGCTGAAAACAGTTATGCTGCTGAGAGAAGCTGTACAACTGGCCTTCCATTGAGCCACAAGAAGAACAACATTAATATTTACTATAAAAATAATTATTTCTAAACTTCTACATTTTTGCAATTCATTTGATAAATTTAGAAAAAACTGAGTTTTCATGAAAAACACGAAATTCTCTGGCTGAGCCCAACATTTTGAACGGTCGTGTATATTTGTTCGCAGAATAAAACAGGATGTGGTAATGCTGAGAAACGAGCTAACTATGCTAGATTATAGAAAAGAAAAGGGTCCGTCCTGAAAAGATATCCCAGTGTTCCCAACTCTTAGCCGATGAATGAAGCTGTAGCAGCACTAACTCCAAAAGTCTCTAGATCCAGAGAGAAAGACGGTCGCTTCAGACCTCCCTGCAAGGCCACGCCCCCAACATGGTCGTGATGAACGTAAACAACAAATGGGAGGAGTCTAACTCTGCTAAGAAGCTAGCAGCCGGTGGAAGACTCCATGGGCGATCCATGCAGGTGGCGGGTAGCTCAGGTGTATCATTCTGGAGACACAGATACCTCTTCAGTGTTTTTACATTTGATTCATTGATTCTCAGGATGTCATGAGAAATTACAAAAAAGTATTACAAATGTTTTGAGGATTATCACGAACCTGCCTTTAAGTTACATTGACTTGTTCCACACAGGACCCCAACAGAGGTCTTCTTCAGGGGGAAGGTCCTGTGGGACCCATCAGTCCACCAGGAGGCCCTTCCTGCACACACCTCCTGAAGCTACTTAGTTATTCACGACTTTCTCCTCACACTCACAATGTCTCAGGTCTGAAACTCGTCCTCACTGACCACGTCTGAACGTGTGTTAACCGGGTACACAACTTAAACCACACAACAGAAGTGACAAAGGATGGGAATTAAAATGGGTGAAAGTGTGTTTGTTTGACCCACGCATCCATCACATCCACCACATCCATCCATCACATCCATACATCTATCACATCCACCCATCCACTCATCAACCCATTCACCACATCCACCCATCCCATCCATCCATCCACCCACCACATCTCTCTGTGAACCTTATACAAGAGGAGAAATGGCTCCGGAGCATCGATCCCAATCACTTGGATGAGTCAGTGGGCTGTGAACACGGCGTGTTCGTGTTGTTTGGGCTGAATGTTCCAGAACAACAGTCCGTGGATGTTTGTGTTCTTGGTCTCCGTGATCTAACACAGCTGTCTGTGGTTGCAGTAATACTGCCGAGCAGCTTCAGGCACTTGGGTTGTTTCTCAGCACTGAATGTTTACGAGTTTACATTTACGAACTAACTTTCATGACACGTTTAGCCATAGGTTGTTTTATTGTTTTGCGTGCGTAGCTACCATAGGCTGGGCATTTTGATGATTTTGATCTTATTATTCGTTACTTGCTATCTTGAATGTTTGTAATAAATCAAAAGAGAAATAGAGTAATTATCTCATAAACATAAAACCGTGAGTCACCCGCTGCTGGTCATTAGAGAGAATGCAGGTTAAAGGCACCTCAGCATTGGCTTCACGTTGCATGCTCGGGGGTTGCAGCTGGTGTCGACAGCAGCGAGCTCAGTGCTGCCAACTTGTGGGCGACCAACAGTCAACACTGAGCCAGAGTTAGCTGAAAATATGAGGAATTTACTCATCCAATCAATTTCAGTAAACATCCCAGTATGATGCAATGCAAACAAGTTTAAAACACGCATTTCTACTTAAATATAAAATATTTAACATTTAGGCCAACACTGACATCAGGATATCTTATTCATCAAATTCAGAATAAATATGAATCTATTCATTTCATATAATACAATTCAGTATAAATAATATATATTTCATAAATATATATCATAAAATATTAATATATACATATAAATCTAAAATAAAATAGAACATGTTTATATTTTAAGATGAACCTTGTAGGGTTAAAGTGACCCTGTTTTTATCCTCATTGTGTTTCTTCACCACCTCCTGAGTCTTCGTCCAGCTGGTAGTGACGTTCACTTTGCCCAACATGGCTGCTTGAGGACTTCTCCTGTGTTCCTGGTGTCCTCATGTTGTCTTTATTTTTCCGACAAGCGCTCCACGTCCCCGAGTCCCCGACGGTCCAAGCTGGATCTGTCCTCGTGGATTTAAAAAGCTAAACACGGCATTAGCAGGACAGCCTCCAGCTAACGAAACCTTCCTGGTGTCCCGGCCTCTCCAGAAGCTTCCTGTGCTCCCTCTCAGACAGTCTGGCTTCTTAAGTCCAGCTGATCCGGGGCCAGTTGTCTTACCTGCAGTTTCTCCTCCAACGGGTCTTGAGGAGAGACTTGAGCGAGTCAGGTCTTCTTGGTAGAGAAGCGCTCCGCTTGCCGGGGTCATGTCGTTAAAACAGCGCCTGAAGACGACCCACAGCTGAACCTATTTGAGGATGCTGATTGGCTAAGCTGTATATCACTCATGTGTTTAATCAGTGTGGTGGCGGGGTGTCGTTAGCATCAGCTGTGGAGGTGTGTGGGGGAGGGGCTCAGGGAACAGGTGCCGGGAATGAGCCTGATTGGCCTCAGCTGCAGGGGATCAGCTCATCAGTGTCTCCACAGGTAGCAGCTGGCAGAGGGCTGGAGGCACGAGGGGAGCAGAGGCCCAGTCTGACCCACTAGAACCCCGTGGGCTCGTCCTTGGTGCCAACAGGTGACCCTAGAACCTGTTGCACTCAGTAACTAGAATGGGCACTCGGTAGAGTGCATACCTTCGCATATCACAAGATTGGGCATTGAATTATGAACATTTTGGCATTAGTTGCATGCCAATTGGACAAAAATGTATCGTGCTATGGTAAAAAAAGAGTTTGACCTTTCCATGACCTTGACCTTGACCTTTGACCCGATTGATCCCAAAATCTAATCAAATGGTCCCCGGATAATAACCAATCATCCCACCAAATTTCATGCGATTCAAGAACATTTTGACCTGTTCATGACCTTTAACCTTGACCTTTGACCCGATCGATCCCAAAATCTAGTCAATTGGTCCCCGGATAATAAACAATCATCCCACCAAATTTCATGCGATTCGGTTCAATACTTTTTCAGTTCTGCGAAAGATTTTGACCTGTTCATGACCTTTGACCTTTGACCCGATCGATCCCAAAATCTAATCAACTGGTCCCGGATAATAAACAATCATCCCACCAAATTTCATGCGATTCGGTTCAATACTTTTTGAGTTCTGCGAAAGATTTTGACCTGTTCATGACCTTTGACCTTTGACCCGATCGATCCCAAAATCTAATCAACTGGTCCCCGGATAATAAACAATCATCCCACCAAATTTCATGCGATTCGGTTCAATACTTTTTGAGTTCTGCAAAAGATTTTGACCTGTTCATGACCTTTGACCTTTGACCTTTGACCCGATCGATCCCAAAATCTAATCAACTGGTCCCCGGATAATAAACAATCATCCCACCAAATTTCATGCGATTCGGTTGAATACTTTTTGAGTTTTGCGAATAACACGCATACAAATAAATAAATAAATAAATAAATAAATACACGGCGATCAAAACATAACCTTCCGGCATTTTCAATGCGAAGGTAATGAGCTGAACTGCTTCTTTGAACCGTCTCTTCTGGGCCAGAACCACCTGGCCTCAGCGCAGCTGAGACATGAGACAGAAGAGACAGATATATATATATATATATATATATATATCGCAGATATCCTGTTTTGCAAATATTACTGGGTATATTCCATATTTTCAAAACACAAATATTGACAACTTGTATAATTTGTGAAAATTACAAATAATATTATAAAAAATGTTGCATAGTTGTTGGTGTGTCTCGAGGTGTGTGGGGCCCCGGGGCCCTCTCTCGACCAGCCGCCATTGAACCACACTGTGGTTCTCAAACGTTCACACGCTCTCCACACTGCTGCAGCTGTATTTATGCGTTGGGGGGGGTGACGGAGACATCGCCTGGTAGTTTTTGGGGCCGTGTGGTCTCAGGTTACATCGTAGCTATGTAACCGCTGTCCGGGGAGGGGACACTTTACAACAAAGTATTGAGAACATGAACACAATGTGAACCTGAACCAGATGCTGTTCCCTCGTCCTCTCCTCGTGGAGGGGGTCGTGGGGTCGTGGGGTCCTCGCTCCGCCACCTGGCGGTCGGCTCACAGATGAAGCTCGGCGTGACACATCGTACCCTCTTCTTCCTCGTGGTTGATGCACGGCGTTGAATTCCTCGAGGAAGACTTCTCGGTTGGCAGTAAACCGATTCCTCCAGCTGTCCCTCGCCTTCACGCCCAGAGGCTGTCATCGGTTTGACTCTCACCACAAACATAGTGAACTAGAACGGGCACTCGGTAGAGCGCATACCTTCGCAAATCACAAGATTGGGCATTGAATTATGAACATTTTGGCATTAGTTGCATGCCAATTGGATACAAATTGACCGCGCCATGGTAAAAAGAAGACGTTGACCTTTTCATGACCTTGACCTTGACCTTTGACCCGATCGATGCCAAAATCTAATCAAATGGTTCCCGGATAATAACCAATCATCCCACCACATTTCATGCGATTGGGTTTAATACTTTTTGAGTTATGCGAATAACACGCACGCATACAAATATATACACAGCGATCAAAACATAACCTTCCGGATTTTCAATGCGAAGGTAATAAACTCTTCATATTCATTCTTGTCTTCCAAAACTAACTTTACTCGACACTTTCAGACGGTCATACTTTAGTTTTCACATTCAACACATGAGTCTGACAGCGACACAATGACACCGAGCATGAAGATGAGTCCCAGATGAATGTGGAACAGTATCTAGTTCATGTGGAGATGTAACAGATGTTGACTAACGACAGCAACACGCCGCGTCAACATGAGTAATAATCATAATAATATCCTCATATATGTTACACTAGTGTAGGGACTCGGTTTGGAGCACATCATTCACAGGACTAGTGGGGCGGCTTACAATATACGTGACCGGGTTCCGTAACCAGGGCAACGAGGTGGCGTTGAGGGGTCAAAGGTCACGAGTTGTTAGTCACAGAGGTGTGCAGCCAATGAGACCCACTGTGTCCGCAGCGTTCATCCCCGCGCTCCGACACTCGTACATATCATGAGACAAGATGAACTCATTGGGGCCAATTCTTCTTTAAAATACTTTTTTCTTGATAATATTGATGTACTTTTACTTTAAAACTGCTTCTCAAAGCAGAACTTTTACCATTAAAGGAGTTTTTCGCTCAGTGGAGCCGGACTGGGAACGTCCCACCAAGAGCCCGGAACACCCCGGATGGAATGTTACCTTGTTTTCCTTCATGTGTTGATTTAAAAAAAACAAAAATTGTTCTTGGCGTCGTCACCACGGAGTTCTGCTGTGATGAGTGTTTTATGTAGGAGAGTCACACAAACACACCGCCATGTGTGTGCGTGGGCTTTTCCCAGAGTTTCTGTGTGTGTGTCTAGAACAGTCACATGGGCTCTAATTGCTACCAGGAGCCCCCCCCCCTCAGATCTCTGAATGCCATCCCCCTGAATAGGAGACGTTACTCCACCAGGACCAGGCCTCTCCTCTGTTGGGTCAGCGGTCCTCCGGTCCCACTCGGCCTCCGGGGATCATACAAGAGAGCTGAGGGATATTTAAGAAATACATATTTATGTATTTAGAGAAAAAGAGGCCAAAACAAGCACCGCCGCATACTTTCATGTTTGTGTTTCTTCATTCAGCCGAGATGATCCTATGGAGGATTTAAATCTCATAAACGACGGAGATTAAAACAGGAATAAACACTTGAACAGAGAGGAAGCCGTGTGAACCTCTGACTGTCGGACACGGAGAGCTCAAACAATCCTCAAAGTCTTCAACGTTTATGATCATGTGCAGCTCAGTGTCTCTCACACGGAGTGACGTCACAATGGAGCCGGCTGGGCAACAACAACCACATCTTGACCTGGACCACTTGGAACAAAGTCTACCCGTCGTCATGGCAACGGGGCCTCGAGCTGTTTGGAACTCAGTCGAACACTGGAGCGGCCCGGGCCGGAGGGCCTCCCGCCCACTCACAACCGACTGCCGGTGGGTCGAGCCGCTCGGCGCCTCTGAGTGGACTCCGTCTCACGGGGACACGTCCGCGCCTCCGCGTCCGTCCGCCTGCGCTCCGGTGGAAGGAGGAGTCCACTCCCCTCGGCAGCGCGCCGGCACGGGGGAGGGGTCGGGAGGCAGAGCGAGGAGGAACCCTAAGCCGCCCTCCGGTTCCCCCCGGTTACGCTCTCACACTCTGAGTCCCGTCGGCCGGACACGAGCCTCGCTCTGCTCGGGAACGTGTGCACGGCGCTCCGGGTTCAGGCAGCTGGGCGGAGGGAACATGGCATCCCTCAACACGGCGTTCTATCTGGGAGTCTGTCTGTCGGCCGGGATCATCACTTCTGCAGGTAAAAGCACATGATGAGAGAGAGAGAGAGAGAGAGAGGGAGAGAGAGTTAGGTAGATAGATAGATAGATAGGTAGATAGGTAGGTAGATAGACAGATAGGTAGATAGGTAGATAGATACATAGACAGTGAAAACTGCTGCATGAGGTGGGGCACCATGTTTTTTTTGCATGTAGGGCATCATGTTTTCTCCACTGCAACGTAACTCTGGAAGGCACGTCAGGACTTTTCTCTACTAAAAAGAAACCTGCTGCATCACGTTTTCTCTAAACTGAAAGGGAACCTGCTACATCATGTTTTCTCTACTGAAAGGGAACCTGCTACATCATGTTTTCTCTACTGAAAGGGCACCTGCTACATCATGTTTTCTCTAAACTGAAAGGGCACCTGCTAGATCATGTTTTCTCTACTGAAAGGGAACCTGCTACATCATGTTTTCTCTACTGAAAGGGCACCAGCTACATCATGTTTTCTCTACTGAAAGGGCACCTGCTACATCATGTTTTCTCTACTGGAAGGGAACCTGCTACATCATGTTTTCTCTACTGAAAGGGAACATTCTGCATCATGTTTTCTCTACTGGAAGAAAACCTGATACATCATGTTTTCTCTACTGAAAGTGAACCTGCTACATCATGTTTTCTCTACTGAAAGGGAACATTCTGCATCATGTTTTCTCTACTGGAAGAAAACCTGTGACATCATGTTTTCTCTACTGAAAGGGAACCTGCTACATCATGTTTTCTCTACTGAAAGGGCACCAGCTACATCATGTTTTCTCTACTGAAAGGGCACCTGCTACATCATGTTTTCTCTACTGGAAGGGAACCTGCTACATCATGTTTTCTCTACTGAAAGGGCACCTGCTACATGATGTTTTCTCTACTGAAAGGGCACCTGCTACATAATGTTTTCTCTACTGGAAGGGAACCTGCTACATCATGTTTTCTCTACTGAAAGGGAACCTGCTACATCATGTTTTCTCTACTGAAAGGGCACCTGCTACATGATGTTTTCTCTACTGAAAGGGCACCTGCTACATGATGTTTTCTCTACTGAAAGGGAACCTGCTACATCATGTTTTCTCTACTGGAAGAAAACCTGATACATCATGTTTTCTCCACTGAAAAGGAACCTTCTGCATCATGTTTTCTCTACTGGAAGAAAACCTGCTATATCATGTTTTCTCTAAACTGAAAGGGCACCCGATACATCACATTTTCTCCACTGGAAGAAAACCTGCTACATCACGTTTTCTCCACTGGAAGGGAACCTGCTGCATTACGTTTTATCTACAGAAAGGAATCCGCAACATCACGTTTTCTCCACTGGAAGAAAACCTGCTACATCACGTTTTCTCCACTGGAAGGGAACCTGCTGCATTACGTTTTATCTACAGAAAGGAATCCGCAACATCACGTTTTCTCCACTGGAAGGGCACTGGATTTGTTTTCTCCACTGGAGGGAACATACATTGAGGCCCACAAAAAACACTTCATCATGCTTTCTCCACCAGACGGGCGCCCTAAAGGGAACAGCGCCATGTGTTCCCTAGTGGCCGGTTATCGTATTGTAGTATTTCAGGCCTTCGTCCAGCTACACAGTCCCCACTGCTCTGGAGCTACGCTGCACGTTTATATTTAATATTCAGGTTTTAAAATGCTTACCTGACTAAACTTCACAGCTGGAATATCCGTCTGACACGAGCCACGAGGGACAGGTAATGACAGACAGGAGATCTGCAGCTTAGGAAATACACAACTGTCTGGGAGGTTTATTAGGACAACATGAACAAATGCATTAAACATTCCAGGTGTAGATAAAACACATGTATCGTGAAGATAACTAATGTTTAAATAATGACATTTACTTTTCGTAAGTGGTCAGTTGTAGAACTAGAACTAGAACGTCGCCCCGTGGTGACATTCTTCAGGCGTCGTGTCATCGGTGAAGTTCCACCGTCGTCATGACGCAGCGTTCAGGAGGAAAGGAACTAGGAAAGCAAGAAGAAGGAAACACAATGTCCTCCTCGTGTTTCTGGACGCTGCAGAACCAGAACAAGATGGAATGTTACGAGAACGCGGTCCAGCACCTCCCCTGAAGCCTCACTGTGAGATACTGGCTTTAATTATGGTCTGTTCACAGGGAAGAAGGACGGGGGTATATTTATTTATATTTATATATGTATATACAGTATATACAGTATATATATATATGTATGTAAATATATATGTACGAATATATATAAATATATATACATATATATATTTATAAATATATACATATATATATCTTTATAAATATATATATATTTATAAAGATATATATTTATTAAGATATATATATATATATTTATATATATGTATATATATATTATATATATGTATCTATATATATTTATATATATATATATATATATGTAGCTATATATATATATTTATATATATATATATATATATATATATATGAGTGAACATTAATGTTGTGTTATATTTGTTTTCTCAGATGAAAACTTTCCCAAAGTGCAGAACGTGCGCTGGGTGTCGGTCGACTTCACAACCATCCTCCACTGGACCACCACGACGCCGGACTACAGATACACTGTGCTGTACACTGGGTGAGAACACACACACACACACACACACACTCAATTAAATTGAGTTTATTTCATATCGCCCAATAACACAAATTAGGACTTTGCCTCAGTAGGCTTTAGAATCTGCACACAGACACACGCACACACACACAAACACACCTGAACACACACACACACACACACACACTCTCCAGAAGGTTTCTCCATATTACAGTTTTTTTCGTTTGCTAAACGACAGTGGGCACAACTGGAGTCACATGTGCAAAACTCTAACTACAGTCTGCACAGCAGCAGTTCATGTGGACCAAACTCTAGTTTGTTTTTCATTGCTTGAACACAGTTTTCAAAACTCTAACACTTATCCCATGACTTGAACCACAACCTGCACAACACTGAGGATCTACAGCACTTTGTTCAAATGCTAACACACTGCTGTCAACACTGTGAACCACACATTCAAAACGGAATAGAGTTCAGCCTTGTTCCTCTCAAACACTGCTGATTGCAATTTCAGCTGAAAGGCTAAGCAGGTGTCTTGTTTTAGACTTGTTAGTGAACACACACATATCTATAAATATATATATATATATATTACAGTATATATAGGTAGAGCTCAGAAAGACTCATTTTGGAAATGGAACAAGGAAGACGGGTTCGTGGAGGGAGAAGGGTGGCAGGGAGAGGGGGATGCGTGGAGGAAGACAAAGAGCTGTTATTCCAGATGAAATAAGGGCTCCACTTATAGACCATGTAATGTAATGTCGTGAACCAAGTGTTTGGTCACCACCCACATGACCAAATGTCTCTTTTGGAAGCCATGCGTGCCGGATGTGAGGACACGAGTCCAGAGGACTGCCAGGGATGGATCAGGCCCTCCAGAAGGTTCTTCCCAGGTGGCAAGAGAGAACATGAGATGTGATGTTGATGACAACATGTGGCCTGATGCTAGAGAGAGGCAGGGTTAGCCCCTCAATTATTTGTTTGAATTACAGTATGTACTTTTAGTTTCTACTTTTTTTTTCTCATTACTGTAATTCCGTGAATTACTACAGACTATTGAAGCAAACTGCTAATTTTCATTTACCTTAAAGAATTGTTCTGTTCTAAAAAATGTAATACATCATGTGAAAGAATGTCACTCTTTTCTATGAAGAAAATATTACTTTGTTTGAAGTCACTGAAATTGTTCAAACTGTAAAGATGAAAAGTTAGTATTTTCTGTATTGGTGTTTGATGCTCGTGTTTTTACTCTGTGTGTGTTCTGAGTGACAGTGTGTGTTACCTCAGTGTGTGTTACCTCAGTGTGTGTTACCTCAGTGAGGGCTGTGCAGAGTGTTTGGCTGCACTAAGGTGATTTGAGCCATGTGTTAAGAGTTGCGTTGCTTGGAATGAGTTTTGCAGGTGATGTGAACTGTTTAGCTCAGGTGACTGTTGGTAGTGCAGACTGTGGTTAGAGTTTTGCACATGTGACTCCAGTTGTGCCCACTGTCGTTTAGCAATCGAAAAAAACTGTAGTGTGTTGTATTCCTTTGTTATCTGGTCATTGTCTTGTGGTCGTGCAGCGAGCTCACGCCGTCGGGGACTCAGCGTGAGACAGAGTGTGTGTGAGACTCAGTGTGTGTGTGAGACTCAGTGTGTGTGTGTGTGAGACTCAGTGTGTGTGTGAGACTCAGTGTGTGTGTGAGACTCAGTGTGTGTGTGTGAGACTCAGTGTGTGTGTGAGACTCAGTGTGTGTGTGTGTGAGACTCAGTGTGTGTGTGAGAGAGACTCGGTGTGTGTGTGAGACTCAGTGTGTGTGTGTGTGAGACTCGGTGTGTGTGAGACTCGGTGTGTGTGAGACTCAGTGTGTGTGTGAGACTCGGTGTGTGTGTGAGACTCAGTGTGTGTGTGTGTGTGAGACTCAGTGTGTGTGTGTGTGTGTGTGTGAGTCAGTGTGTGTGAGGCAGCAGCTTGTGTGTTCCCTCTCCTTCAGTCGATGTTCTCGTGTGTGTGTCTTGTCATGTGACATGTCAGCAACGAGGACTTCTGGTCGGAGAGCTTCCACTGCCATCAAATGTCAGAAACCGCCTGTGACCTGAGCGCCGAGGTCACGATGAACAGGTACGACCTCTGTGACCTCTGTGACCTCCGGCCTCCACATGTCACCCTCACACTGTAATGCTCTGACTGGTGACTCCCCTCTCCATCTTAGGTTTCATCTCTCATCAATTACTACTACATTCATGCAAATGAAGTATATATGAAGTATATTTGAAGTATATTTGAAGTATATTTGCAGTTCTCTGATCTGTTCTAGAGTCAGTTTCATGAACTGTCCTCCCGCCCTCTCGTTGAGATGAACCTCAGTATATTCCTGATCCCCGTACATGTAGAATATATATTCCTGATCCCTGTACATGTATAATGTATATTCCTGATGTATATTCCTGATCCCTGTACATGTATAATGTATATTCCTGATGTATATTCCTGATCCCTGTACATGTATAATGTATATTCCTGATGTATATTCCTGATCCCTGTACATGTATAATGTATATTCCTGATGTATATTCCTGATCCCCGTCCCCGTGTCTCTGTTCCTGTTTCACAGCACCTACAACGTCCAGATCAAAACGGTTCCTTTGGCCGAGGACGACCTGGACTACGACGATGAGCTGGACATGTTCCCTCACAGTTATTCTCCTCCCTTCAACCCCTTCAAAGAAAGTAGGAGGAAAACAAGAATCCACGTATCGACCAAATAACAAACATATACAAACAGACTGCATCCCAGGAGTGGAGGGGAACACATCTCCTCCACATTGTGTTTGTTTATGACGCATCACACACGTGTTTCTTGTCTTCTTTAAAAAAAGAAAACTTGATTTAACCGGGTAAATCATTCAGGTTAAACCAAATCTCTATTTTGAGGGCGACCTCGCCGAGACAGGCAGCAACACAACAAACACAAAGTTATAAACAAAACACACAGAACAAGGCGAGTTAAAAGAAACTAAAGTTAGGAGATGGTGACCTAACCGAGTTAATTTAAGAAACATTGACATGTTTGGGAAACCTCATTTTATACTTAAAAGCAGAACGAGCAGCGTCAGAAACACAGCAGGGAAAAACGACCCCTGAGGAACACGATCAGGAGGAGAGGAGGCGGGGCATGACGCCATAATCTAGATCATTCAATAGCATTTTATTTTTTATTTCTGTTTCATCTGTGCTGCCTGAACTCTGTAGGTACACAACAACAATCAATAAACAAACATTTTTATGATAAAAAAAAAGAAGAAATATGTAAAAATTGATAATAATGGTTTACAAAATGTCCGAACAATAAATAACCACAAAGAAATAAGAATAACATTTAACATGATCGTTCAAATTCTGTTAGTGTTTTGTTAAAAAAAAAAATCGAAGAAAGCACTTTGAATCTGTAGATTACTGCATAATAGTGTTATTACTGCATAATAGTGTTATTACTGCATAATAGTCTTATTATTGCCATTTTTATGAAATGAGCACACTAGAGACCTTTCTCCCATTTGGCCGTTGTGACGGGGAGCATCAGGAAAGTCCTGAGATCACAGAGAGGATTTCCCGACACTTTTCTGCACGATGAAGACACACAGGTCGTCTCAATGAGTCCATAAAGGTCCATGTGAGGAGGAGGAGGAGGAGGCTCACAAACAGGACTCTCGCTTGATCAACCCGAGGATGACGTGTAAACACATTCAGTCGTGAAATCAAAGCTCAAATCTCTGTGTGATGACGGACCACGGCGTGACTCTCTCTCTCTCGCTGGAGGAGGCGGAGGCCTCTCCGCCTGGTGAAGGAGCCTCCTCCTCCTCACTGCCGGTCCTCTCCTCAGCGAACATCAGCGCGGTGAACTTCACGGTGCAGGCGGTGGACGAGCGGCGAGTGAACGTCACCATCACGGAGCCTCTGAGCGGCGTCCACGAGGGCGACAAGCAGCTCAGCCTCAGAGACATCTTCAAGAGCGAGCTCAAGTACAAGATCAGCTACTACAAGTTCGGAAGCACGGGAAAGGTACACGACCCCGCCGCCACACACGCCGAGCTCAGCCAATCACAACGAGAACATTCAGACTACATTCAGAGTGAATGAGTCCAGTACGGAAGCACTCAGAGGACAAAATACTACTAACCTTTTGCTTTTGATATTCACGCCTGCTTTGAAAAGAAGACAGTGCATGAAATGAATTCAAAGGTGACTGAAGGTCAAGCTGCAGGAGGATGGAGGTCGCCTTAGAGAGACGGAGACACTGGAGTCTGCTGCATCGTCACCTTATAAACTAGAGATATTAATATACAACTCTAAAGGTTCACACTTCAGAAGCTGATTGGATGTTAGAAACACTTCTTTCTGCATGTTGTGTTCTGTCCACAGATTTTAAATATGCACGTTAACCACATGAACAATTAGTGAATGTGGACATATTAGAAGAGTTCAGATGGATGATGAAGTGAGTGACGGGACCGTTTCCTTCTTGTCTGGCAGAGAGACATCATATCTGACTCCAGCACGGCAGAGGTGTCCGAGCTGAACGCCGGACAGAGTTACTGCTTCATGGTGGCCGTGTTGATCCACACCAGACCCAAGAGCACCCAGCTGGGAGCCTGGAGCGCCCAGAAGTGTTTACCGGGAGACGGTAAGCAGCCCGCCACACACAGCACCACCGCCCAGAGCTCACACTCGTTAGCCGCTGGGGGTAACGTTAGCCGGTAACGTTAGCCGGTAACGTTAGCCGGTAACGCCAGCCGGTCGGGTAACGTCAGCCGGTCGGGTAACGTTAGCCGGTCGGGGTAACATTAGCCCGTCGGGGTAACGTCAGCCGGTCAAGGTAACGTCAGCCGGTCGGGGTAACGTCAGCCGGTCGGGGTAACGTTAGCCGGTCAAGGTAACGTTAGCCGGTCGGGTAACGTCAGCCGGTCGGGGTAACGTTAGCCCGTCGGGGTAACGTCAGCCGGTCAAGGTAACGTCAGCCGGTCGGGGTAACGTTAGCCGGTCAAGGTAACGTTAGCCGGTCGGGTAACGTCAGCCGGTCGGGGTAACGTTAGCCCGTCGGGTTAACGTCAGCCGGTCAAGGTAACGTCAGCCGGTCGGGGTAACGTTAGCCGGTCAAGGTAACGTCAGCCGGTCGGGGTAACGTTAGTCGGTAGGGGTAACGTTAGCCGGTCAAGGTAACGTTAGTCGGTAGGGGTAACGTTAGCCACGCTTTCCTAAACCAAAACAAGTGGTTTCATGAAACCCAACCCAAGTTTATTTTTAAAAGTTTGTAAAGCCTTTAAACGGACGTCCCTGACACAGAGGAGTACGTAGGGTATCAGTATGTTCATAATATTTTATGTTACTTATTTTAACCCAAACCACCAAAAACCTACGTACCACGTACCTTTTGTTACTTATGTAAAAACTAAAAAAAACTAAGTACACCTACGTTGGGTAGTCATGATTCTTAGTTCCATTTTGTTCCAGTTGACATACTTTCTGTTTATTTTTCGAGGAGTTCCCCCGAGCCTCCGAGTGCTTTCCTGGAAGCCAACATGGCGATGTCCACAGTCACTGTGTCTCACCCCAAACACAGAGTCAAACACAATGTGAATCAAACACACTGTCTATCAAACACAGTGTCTATCAAACACAATGTGTATCAAACACACTGACTATCAAACACAGTGTGTATCAATCACACTGTCTATCAAACACAATGTCTATCAAACACAATGTGTATCAAACACAATGTCTATCAAACACAATGTGTATCAAACACACTGTCTATCAAACACAATGTGTATCAAACACAATGTCTATCAAACACAATGTCTATCAAACACAATGTGTATCAAACACAATGTCTATCAAACACAATGTGTCAAACACAATGTCTATCAAACACAGTGTGTATCAAACACAATGTCTATCAAACACAATGTCTATCAAACACAATGTGTATCAAACACACTGTCTATCAAACACAATGTCTATCAAACACAATGTCTATCAAACACAATGTGTATCAAACACAATGTCTATCAAACAAACTGTCTATCAAACACAATGTGTATCAAACACAATGTCTATCAAACACAATGTCTATCAAACACACTGTCTATCAAACACAATGTGTATCAAACACAGTGTCTATCAAACACAATGTGTATCAAACACAATGTCTATCAAACAAACTGTCTATCAAACACAATGTGTATCAGGCACAGTGTCTATCAGGCACAATGTCTATCAGGCACAGTGTGTATCAAACACAGTGTCTATCAAACACAATGTGTCAGGCACAGTGTCTATCAGGCACAGTGTGTATCAGGCACAGTGTGTATCAAACACAATGTCTATCAGGCACAGTGTCTATCAGGCACAGTGTGTATCAGGCACAATGTCTATCAAACACAGTGTCTATCAAACACAATGTGTATCAGGCACAGTGTCTATCAAACACAATGTCTATCAGGCACAGTGTCTATCAAACACAATGTCTATCAGGCACAGTGTCTATCAAACACAGTGTGTATCAAACACAGTGTGTATCAAACACAATGTCTATCAAACACAATGTCTATCAGGCACAGTGTCTATCAAACACAATGTGTATCAAACACAGTGTCTA
Organism: Pseudoliparis swirei; assembly: GCF_029220125.1. Lineage (NCBI taxonomy): Eukaryota > Metazoa > Chordata > Actinopteri > Perciformes > Liparidae > Pseudoliparis > Pseudoliparis swirei. The sequence goes on along the minus strand of NC_079395.1, from coordinate 22,989,350 downwards.
TCAAACACAGTGTCTATCAGGCACAGTGTGTATCAGGCACAGTGTCTATCAGGCACAATGTCTATCAAACACAGTGTCTATCAGGCACAATGTGTATCAGGCACAGTGTCTATCAAACACAATGTGTATGAAACACAGTGTCTATCAGGCACAGTGTGTATCAGGCACAGTGTATCAAACACACTGTCTATCAAACAAACTGTCTATCAAACAAACTGTGTATCAGGCACAGTGTGTATCAGGCACAGTGTCTATCAAACACAATGTCTATCAAACACAGTGTGTATCAGGCACTGTCTATCAAACAAACTGTCTATCAAACACAGTGTCTATCAAACACAATGTCTATCAAACACAATGTGTATCAAACACAATGTGTATCAAACACACTGTCTATCAAACAAACTGTCTATCAAACACAGTGTGTATCAAACACACTGTCGATCAAACACAATGTGTATCAAACACAATGTGTATCAAACACACTGTCTATCAAACACAATGTCTATCAAACACAATGTCTATCAAACACACTGTCTTTCAAACACAGTGTCTATCAAACACAATGTGTATCAAACACAATGTCTATCAAACACAATGTCTATCAAACACAATGTGTATCAAACACAATGTCTATCAAACACAATGTCTATCAAACACAATGTCTATCAAACACAATGTGTTTCAAACACAATGTCTATCAAACACAATGTGTATCAAACACAATGTCTATCAAACAAACTGTCTATCAAACACAATGTGTATCAAACACAATGTGTATCAAACACACTGTCTATCAAACAAACTGTCTATCAAACACACTGTCTATCAAACACAATGTCTATCAAACACAGTGTCTATCAAACACACTGTCTATCAAACAAACTGTCTTTCAAACACAATGTGTATCAAACACAATGTCTATCAAACACAATGTCTATCAAACACAATGTGTATCAAACACACTGTCTATCAAACAAACTGTCTATCAAACACAATGTCTATCAAACACAATGTCTATCAAACACAGTGTCTATCAAACACAATGTCTATCAAACACAGTGTCTATCAAACACAATGTCTATCAAACACAGTGTCTATCAAACACACTGTCTATCAAACAAACTGTGTATCAAACACAATGTGTATCAAACACAATGTCTATCAAACACAATGTCTATCAAACACAATGTGTATCAAACACACTGTCTATCAAACAAACTGTCTATCAAACACACTGTCTATCAAACACAATGTCTATCAAACACAGTGTCTATCAAACACAATGTCTATCAAACACAATGTCTATCAAACACAATGTCTATCAAACACACTGTCTTTCAAACACAGTGTCTATCAAACACAATGTGAATCAAACATACAGTGTATTTCCCTCAAACTTATACAGGAACTTCCGTTCAGAAAACATCTGCTCAGCTGATATTTTTGTGTTTTGAAAATACTGTGGAATCATGTAAAAAACAACCTCTTTAATTTTCCGTGTTGCTAACACATTTTAATATTGCATTAAAAATGAATGTATAGAGCAACTAGCGGTTCAAGAAACATTTACAGTGCATTTAAAGGTGTAATGTCTAAGATTTGGTCAACATTGGAGTTAAAAACATGAAAAGAAGAGGTCTTTTTATTGTGTTGCAGACATATCTATTGATGTTAGCATGCTAACCAGATAGCCGCGCCCCATTCCAACTTGTGGTACCACTGTGTACCCCGAGAGATGACAGTGAGTCACTGAAAGACTGACACAGGTGTACGACATCAGACAGTAACGAGACAAGAGTGGCTGAGGGCAGGTGCAGGGAATGAAACAATCAAGACAGAGAAGACACAGAGGAGACATAGGAGACACGGAACACAGGAGGAACAGAACAGGGTGTTACACGGGGTCCATGTTGTTTGTTTATTGGGTTAAATTCAAAGTGTCCGAACAGGAAAACAACCAGCAGCCCCTCCTCTTCCTCCTGTCCAGAAGGAGAACACTTCGCGGGGAGGAGAGCGGCCGCAACGCGGAGGGACGGATGGAGTTAGCCATTAGCAGTTAGCTCGAATTCAGTCACTTCGTATTTCGTCCGATAAACAAACTATTGAAATGTACACCGCTTTCTATGGGGTCAGATCAGGGCGACATCTGATTACAGGGAGGTCTATGTTTTAAAAAAAAGGCATTTGCGAATCGAGCCACGTCGGGGGATTCTCAAAAACCCAAACACATGTGGAGCAATCCACAATTAATACATCAAAATCCACATAGAAATGCAGAAATATATTTCTTTTACATTTATACAAATCGTAAATGATTTATGTGCAATGGAATGTATTTATGAATCGTTCTGCGTGCACTTGCAATGATTGAGACTGAGCCGACCCGTAACTATCAGTCATTAGATTGGCTTTTTAAGATTGGTTTCGGGGGTGAAATGCTGCCCCCTAGTGGCTCGGAGCCAAACCTCTAACTGTGACTGTGGTTGTCCCACCAGAGATGAGTCTTGGAGCGTGGGTCGGCGCCGTCGTGGTCTTGCTCACGTTCGTCGTCGTCGTCGCCATGGTAACCATCCTCTGCTGCAAATGCTGCCGACAGAAGAACCCGTCTCAGTCATCGACACCTGTTTAGTGTATGTGCACGTGTGTGGAGGTCGTGAGCGTGTGTGTGTGTGTGTGTGTGTGCGTGTCTGTCTTACAAACAGGGAGCAGTTTCAGGTGGACTCGTTATGTAATGAAGACATTTGAACATGTAATGTGTGTCTCTGTATCTGTTACGTTGTCCGAGTGCAGACTAAACGTATAACATTCCCTCACAACTTCCACATCTTACCTTATCTTCTTCTTTTCATGCCATGTCATTACAGTTCACTGTTTCTATTAAAACATATTTATTGTTCTTTTATACAACTTTCCATTGGAATTCTGTCAGGACCAAAAATAATGAACCACTCCAAATACAGTAAATGAGGCTCTGTAGAGGCACCTAGTGGCGGCACCTAGAAACTACAACAACATCAGCAAACTCATCCCCACAAATACAAATCCATCTGTTCTTTGAGCTTCATTACCATTATATTCTTCTTTGTTTTTTAACACAAGAGTGACTTTTTTTCATCAAAGAGACGGAAAAGTAATACAAATAATGTTTTTAAATAAAAATGTCTTCCAGATCTTATTTTCGTAAGTCATTTCATTTGCAACAGATGAGGTCATTGTGACAAACCCACAGAGCTCTAAATAACCTTCTATCTAGTGTAGCAAATACGCAGGTGGTCTCAGGGAGTCTCAGGGGGTCTCAGGGGGTCTCAGGTGGTTACATGTATAGCAAGAGACAAATACTTATGAGTTTTTAAATGTATTTCTTGGCACTTTGAGCACTGCAAGCCGAGGAACATCTTGCCCCATCATATCAGAGATAGGGAAGACCTTTAGAGATGACATCTCCAAAACCAGGACACTCATGTGTATTTTAGGTTTTGGGGAATGATTATTCATTGTTCGAGAGGAAAGCTAAGCTTTCATTTGTTGTGTTTATTTTCTCAGATCCAGACACCTGATGACAACATCCTCAAATATAGAGTGAAAAGACGTGAAAGAGACGTAAAAGAGACGTGAAAGATACGTAAAAGAGATGTGAAAGAGATGTGAAAGAGATGTGAAAGAGATGTGAAAGAGACATGAAAGAGATGTGAAAGAGACGTGAAATAGACGTGAAAGAGACGTAAAAGAGACGTGAAAGATACGTAAAAGAGATGTGAAAGAGATGTGAAAGAGATGTGAAAGAGATGTGAAAGAGACATGAAAGAGATGTGAAAGAGACGTGAAATAGACGTGAAAGAGACGTAAAAGAGATGTGAAAGAGACGTGAAAGAGACGTGAAAGAGACGTAAAAGAGATGTGAAAGAGACGTAAAAGAGATGTGAAAGAGACGTAAAAGAGATGTGAAAGAGACGTGAAAGAGACGTGAAAGAGATGTGAAAGACGTAAAAGAGACGTAAAAGAGATGTGAAAGAGATGTGAAAGAGATGTGAAAGAGACGTGAAAGAGACGTGAAAGAGATGTGAAAGAGACGTAAAAGAGATGTGAAAGAGACGTAAAAGAGATGTGAAAGACGTAAAAGAGACGTAAAAGAGACATGAAAGAGACGTGAAAGAGACGTGAAAGAGATGTGAAAGAGACGTAAAAGAGATGTGAAAGAGACGTGAAAGAGATGTGAAAGAGACGTGAAAGAGATGTGAAAGAGACGTAAAAGAGATGTGAAAGAGATGTGAAAGAGACGTGAAAGTGTTCCTTAAACTGGATTGTCATAATAATAATGATGATGATGACTTCCTCTGGCAGACTACCACAAGGCTGAAGAATGCACAAGGGAACATGACCTTACCTTGATTCAAATGATCAATTCCTCAAGGTCTGATATTTTTTTCGTTAGCTTCTCAGTTCTCAAAGTTGTGTCGTGATGGTACGACAAGAGGAACTCTCACCAGATGGTCACGGTCAACTTGAATGGTCGAGGTTGAGGTTAGGAAACGACCGCCAACGGTGGAGATTAGGAATTAAACGTGAATAATTGAGGTTAGGATTGCTGCAGTGTGTTGCCACGGTGATTTACAGATTACCATCAAGACACGATTCACAACCATTTCTCTGGGTGTGACAACTGTTGGAAACATTTGGTATTCGGTAAGTCAACAAGTCAAAAACTATTACAACCTAACAATATCAAATTGGTCGATTTTTCCTTTGGGCATTATAATATGGAAATGTTACATATTATACCTTTAAATTCATCAGACCACAAACACGAATCATATGAATGATAATCTTCCTCTGCGTCTGCTGGATGTGGACATAAGCACCGTGTGAGCTGTGGGTACAAGGTGAGCTCTACTGCCCCCCAGTGGTCAAATCATATCTTCAAGTTGTTGGTGCCGGTCTGACCCCTCGCGTTGTTTCCATCCCTGACCTCATGGTTTGTGGATTCATATTCATCTGCTGCCGGCCTCCAGATGGACCACATGGACATAAATCAAAAAGAGACCAACCAGACGCCACGTTGGAATCATAGATGAGTTTTATTTCTTATTATTTTTCCAACACAGAACCTCACATTGAGACAACACATACACAACGTCACAAATAAATGTAGTTTCATAACAATAAAGCCATGTCACCATGGCAAAACACAGATGTTCTTTTGAATATCATTTCACTCAACCGTTGCTTTTTAAAGTGCATACATCATAGAAAACACACGAGTAACTGAGCCCGCCTCTCTCAACTATATCACTGCTCTGACAACTGCTTTCAATCATATTCTGATCATGTGACATAGCAGCCTGTACATAAATAAATACAAAAATGGATCATTACAAAAATAAATGAATAAATATGGACTGGACTGCTTTCTGTGCAAATAATAACAAGAACTTGCTCACCTGGTCATCTTCACCATGTAAGGAACGATCACCGAGTTGACAGGAAGGAAACCAACGACAGACGAGAAGAGTTCACTTCACTCACATGTGGAACGCTTCTTATTCCACTCTGAAGAGGAAACTGTTAAAATCCTCTGCACCGCTTTCAGAAGAATAAATCTGGCCATATGAGCGGCTCGGCTACGTGACTCAATCTGTGATATCGTCATGTGACCAATGAACAGGTTCATCCACATGACCAATGAACAGGGTTCATCCACATGACCAGTGAACAGGTTCATCCTCATGACCAATGAACAGGTTCATCCACATGACCAATGAACAGGTTCATCTACATGACCAATGAACAGGTTCATCCACATGACCAATGAACAGGGTTCATCCACATGACCAGTGAACAGGTTCATCCACATGACCAATGAACAGGTTCATCCTCATGACCAATGAACAGGTTCATCCACATGACCAATGAACAGGTTCATCCACATGACCAATGAACAGGTTCATCTCCATGACCAATGAACAGGTTCATCCACATGACCAATGAACAGGGTTCATCCACATGACCAGTGAACAGGTTCATCCACATGACCAATGAACAGGTTCATCCTCATGACCAATGAACAGGTTCATCCACATGACCAATGAACAGGTTCATCTACATGACCAATGAACAGGTTCATCCACATGACCAATGAACAGGTTCATCCTCATGACCAATGAACAGGTTCATCCACATGACCAATGAACAGGGTTCATCCACATGACCAATGAACAGGTTCATCCTCATGACCAATGAACAGGGTTCATCCACATGACCAATGAACAGGTTCATCCTCATGACCAATGAACAGGTTCATCCACATGACCAATGAACAGGTTCATCCTCATGACCAATGAACAGGGTTCATCCACATGACCAATGAACAGGTTCATCCTCATGACCAATGAACAGGTTCATCCTCATGACCAGTGAACAGGTTCATCTCCATGACCAATGAACAGGTTCATCCTCATGACCAATGAACATGGTTCATCCTCATGACCAATGAACAGGTTCATCCTCATGACCAATGAACAGGTTCATCCTCATGACCAATGAACAGGTTCATCCACATGACCAATGAACAGGTTCATCCTCATGACCAATGAACAGGGTTCATCCACATGACCAATGGACAGGTTCATCCTCATGACCAATGAACAGGTTCATCCTCATGACCAGTGAACAGGTTCATCTCCATGACCAATGAACAGGTTCATCCTCATGACCAATGAACAGGGTTCATCCTCATGACCAATGAACAGGTTCATCCTCATGACCAATGAACAGGGTTCATCCACATGACCAGTGAACAGGTTCATCCACATGACCAATGAACAGGTTCATCCCCATGACCAATGAACAGGTTCATCCTCATGACCAATGAACAGGGTTCATCCACATGACCAATGAACAGGTTCATCCTCATGACCAGTGAACAGGTTCATCTCCATGACCAATGAACAGGTTCATCCTCATGACCAATGAACAGGGTTCATCCTCATGACCAATGAACAGGTTCATCCTCATGACCAATGAACAGGGTTCATCCACATGACCAATGAACAGGTTCATCCACATGACCAATGAACAGGTTCATCACATGACCAATGAACAGGTTCATCCTCATGACCAATGAACAGGTTCATCCACATGACCAATGAACAGGTTCATCCACATGACCAATGAACAGGTTCATCCACATGACCAATGAACAGGGTTCATCCACATGGTGACCAATGGATTTTCAGGACTTTTCCAGGTCTGGGAATAACTTTTAAAAAATTGCTTTACGTTTCCAGGTTTTCCATGACCGTACGAACCCTGATGAATATTTCTGGTCTGCAAGGATATCGAAAACCAAACCTGTCGCGTACGGACACATGGTCAGAGTCCTTTGGCGTCATCAACCAAACAAAGATCCTCGTTCTGGGTGCAATGTCTGTAATGAAAGCTTCATCACATGTGTGGTGATAGGCAAGTGACTTTAAATAAGTCTACACTGGGTCTCCTGGTCTCCACCAGGCCGAGTCCTTAGGTGGACTTCGGGAAACCGACATTGCGAGTTCCAGGGACAGCTGTGGACTCGTGCCGGTCTGCCGGTCATGCACCTTTTCTCACTCCACAGGCCACACTGCTGGTACCACACCGTAAACGGCGGCTCGTCTTTCAGGATAAATGACACACGAGTGGGTTACGGTGGATCTCCTCGCACAAAACAAGTCTTCTTCTTCTCCTTTTTGACCAACTCGACTGGAGTGTGGAGCGAAACCGGGGCATGCGAGGCCGCAAACATCGGACTTCACGCGGACGTCCACAAAGGGCGTCCAGCCCAGAAGGTGCAGTGGCCACGTTTATGTCTGACGGACATTGACGGACTTGGCCCTTATTCTACGGCCCCTGACATCCGGAGCAGATGCTCTGAGCGTCGAGCGATGACGCAATCCATCTACAGTGGAGTGGTTGGCGCCTCTAAAGGGTGTTTTGGGCGGGACAAGACGTCAGTGGTTGACGGCCTGGGATGAGACTGGGGGGGATAGTGAACATGAGCAATGGAGGGGGCAACTCTTCATCACAGATGAGACAAAAGATTTGATACATCGTGTGCTGAAAAGATGAACTCCAGAAGCTCTGAAGTACTTCAAAACAAACAAACAAACAAACAAACATGGCCAGATGAGTGATCTAGTTTGGTCATCATGAGCAGCTGTTGTTAAATTGTGAGTGAATACGTTTCAAAGGGGAAGAATACAACCGGCATGAGCAAAAACTGCATTTCCAAATGGCAAACTATTTACAAGTCCAGAAAGACAGTTCCAGTGTGACCGCTCATATAACGTTGATTATGTCTTTATTATTTGTATTGTGCCTTAGAACAGGATTTCATAGGCGTTTCACATAGTATGTACCGTATGGACAGCAGTAACTGTCCTTCAGGGCCTGAGCTCCTGTCACTCATGAGTTTGCATCGTTCACTAAGGGTCAAATACGCACAATGTTTGATTTTCACGGGGTTCACAGTGTTTGTCATGCAATCAGAGTCATGAGGTAGGCGTCAACAGAAACCTAGTGTGAACGGAAATGTAGCATCTGGGATTCACGTTCATCCAATATTCACAGTCTTGTTGTCGACGGATACGTCTATAGAGACATTTCATTGGTTACATGGTGAACTGAATGTCCCGCCCCTGGCAGGACGGGGGTTCACGTGTATTGGTGACACAGTATTTGTGTCATCAGACCTCTCTGTTCTCTCTCATAGCGTCAAATCTTTTCCCTGCGATGCAGCCACAAACAGTCAATAAAAAAAAACCAGAAAAAGCACAAATCTGCATCGCCGGGCGTTTGGCGTGAAGACGGCGTGAGAGTCTCGCCGCCTGGTGGACATCGTGGAGCGACGGCACGCTCTCTCCCGCCACAATGTGGGTCACTGACTTGGAAAAGGTGAGGACGGTATCTGATATTGAATAAGTATACTATAGACCAATTGATACTTGACTTTTGAGACTCTGAAATTGAAGTGAGAATTAAAAAAATTAAATAATATATATAGGATATATTCAACTTTTATAAAAAATGCAAAACTTAAACGAATATGTTTGACAGGGATCACATATGTAGGAGTGAGCGGGACACTTTACAGTGTCAGCCGTGAATTAGTGAATGAGTGAAGACAAATGCAGACTGTGGTGTTCCTGTTCAACTAAAATATAAAATAATAAATTGGCAAAGTATGCTTTCAAAGTGGCAGTTTCACATCAGTCTGCTCATATTTACACACCTAACTATTTAAAAATAAAAATAAATAAAAATAGCTGGTTCTCAATTGGCATATCCTTCACTTACACTGTAGCACACATGTGGGAAGAAGCACTGCGAGTACCTGATGTGTAGCAGGGTCAACAGGTTCTGGTAACACGAGACTGTTGTTGGAGAGAAGCCATCAGTACTTTGTATTTGGTTCAATTAGGAGTGTGTATTGATTTGATCCCGCTAACAGTAGCGCTACTAGCTGGCTAACAGTAGCGCTGATAGCTGGCTAACAGTAGCGCTGCTAGCTGGCTAACAGTACCGCTGCTAGCTGGCTAACAGTAGCGCTGCTAGCTGGCTAACAGTACCGCTGATAGCTGGCTAACAGTACCGCTGATAGCTGGCTAACAGTAGCGCTGCTAGCTGGCTAACAGTAGCGCTGATAGCTGGCTAACAGTAGCGCTGCTAGCTGGCTAACAGCAGCGCTGCTAGCTGACTAACAGTAGCGCTGCTAGCTGGCTAACAGTACCGCTGATAGCTGGCTAACAGCAGCGCTGCTAGCTGGCTAACAGCAGCGCTGCTAGCTGGCTAACAGCCATCACGCTAACCCGACCAGAGTTCCCTCCCCATGCCAGTGAGTGCACAGTGAACCACCAGGAAGTGAAGTCTCCACATTGAGAGGCAGCTCATGTTTGTGATGCTAACTCGTGAAACAGTGCACAGTCAACGTCAGTGCATAGTTGTTCCTTTGTAGAATCAGTACATCGCATGGAACCGGAGACGCTGATGGAGTGAAATGCAGGGCGGAGGCCGGTGTCGTGCTACTGGTGAAAATGTTAAAGTAGGAAGTTCAGAGGCTGGAATACTTGACAGAGTAAGTTGACCTCCAGTGGCTTTCACCTTTGGGCAGTGACGAGCAGGTGACCTGTGGTTACACTCCTGGCAACATGCTGAGAGGGGAAACGGGCGGCACTCCCCGTGCTCTCTGAGGAGCAACGCAACCGATGGCGGATAACACAGGGCATGTTGTCATGGCGACGGTATAGATATGCACTCACTGTACAACCCGACCACTCTCTCTCTGCAGCTCTCAGCCAACTCAGACCTAAAACTACCAACTAGATAATCTGAAACCACAATAGCTGAGTATATCATTTATATACATGTTATCTTTGTGACAAAGTCACACCAATTACACATTCTCCAACACAAAGCTCAAATCAAAATAGGAGGAGTCTATTATATATATATCTATATATATATATATATATATATATTTTTTTTAGTGTGGATTAATTAACAGGAGAGTCAGAAAGGAAGGGAAGCTGGACTCAGAGAATTAGGGGAACAGGGAACGTGAGTCGGCAGCTGATTTTGTAAATAAATGGCATCATATCAACCTTATGATTGATTGACAAGCATCATTTGGGGGTAAAACCACGAGGGAATAAGAATGCTGTTCATTTTCATAGTTATTGGCCACGAGCAAATCAGGTTTCATAGACGATGATCGTTCAATCTTACGGAGCCAGTTCGTCTCATGGTTGATAAGAGCTTTTACATAATTTCTTAAATGTCCATTCTGATTGTAATGTATACCTTTGAAACATAAAAACCCTCCTGAACTAGTAAAGTTATTGCAATAAATAACAGCAGAACGACCTCTCCCTCCCGTCTCGTTCCTCCCCCCTTTGTATCCGTCTAGTGGCTCGTCCTCTTACTTCTCTCCTCATCCATCTCTGGTGTTGTGGGCGTGGTCATGGGAACCCTGCTGACATGGTAACCCCTCCCACATGAGTGTTGGCTGGCGGTGAGACATCACTTCAGGTCAATGCCCTGAGTCTGGGACTGAGCCTTGTCCTTGCCCTAAAGCACACAAGAGAAGACGGACAGGGTCATGATGTGATTAAAGCTAAGGTCAAAACATTTCATTACATTCATTTATCTGACACTCGACTCATCTACAATATCGTATAATAAGCTTCCAACTCACCCTGAGCGAAGGCCGAGGAGGCCGGATTGGTCTGACCGGTCGCACTGGCTCTGCTACGGGGTTCGCCTGCCTTCTCTCCAGGGGCTCGAGGTCGTCAGCGACATCAGGACAACCAATGTATCCTCCAGCCCCAAACACTGAACCCAGATCACCCTCCAACAAGTTGTGACTGGCAGGAGAATTAGACGGTGCGAGGTCCCGGTTGGCAGGCAGGTTGCTCACGGCCTTGTTGAGGGCGTCGGCAGTATTCGTGTTGGGTTTGTTGGTGCTGGTGTTACTGAGTTCGAGTCCAAGCAAGTCTTCCGTTGTCCCATCACTGTCTGAACTGTTATGGGTGGACCTGACCTCTGGTTTCACAAAGCATTGGTTATTGTTTGCTTCTGGGAAAACATCCTGACTCAACAAGTCCAGCACCTCCTGGTTATCATGGCTACCCAAGTCTAGCAAATCCTGATTTTCGTTGCTGCAGAGATCCAGAAGCTTCTGGTTGCCCTGGTCAAATGACACTAGCACTTCCTGATTTTCTTTGCCGACAAAATCCAGCAAGTCTTGGGCACCACTGCTATCTAAATCGAGCACTTCATTGTTTTCAGGACAGGAGAAGTCCAGTTCCCGATGGCCAAGGCTACAAGGTTCCAGCATTTCTTGGTTATCATAGTTAAAAGGTTCAAGTAGTTCCTCATTGGTGATATTGCGATAGGGTTCCACCACCTCCTGGTTGTCGTGACCACAGAAATCCAGGAAATCCTGGTTTTCATTGCCAACTAAACCTGTGTTGTCGAGCCGGGAAGGTTCCAGCACTTCTTGGTTTCCATTGTTACACAAGACCAGCAGGTCCTGGTCGCTGCGGCTACAATGTTCAAGCACTTCTTGGTTCTCCTGGGTATGAGGTTCCAGTACTTCCTGGTTGCTATAGTTAGGGGGTTCTACTTGCTCATTGTTGTCAAAGGTGCAAAGGTCCATTGCTTCCTGGTTATCATGGCCACAGAGGTCCAGCACCTCTTGGTTCTCTTCCTCGGGGCTGAGCTTGAAGCCATAAGGGTCGGAGTCCCGTGCCATTTGGGTGGAAGTGACGTCAAACTCATATTGATCCATGTTCAGTTGGTCTGGTTGAGAAGAGGAGGGCTCAGGGTCAAAGGCCAGATCGTTTTCAGAAGGTTCCGGGCTCAGTTCGGGGTCTAAGAGGGTGTGACTAGAATGTTCTGGACTGAGTTTAAAGCCGTATGGGTCAAAGGAAGACTGACTGGTTGCTTCATAGCTCGTCTCAAAGCTAAGCTCTCTGTTGTGATCCGAGTCGGACTGGATGAAGACGTTTTGGAAGTCTACTGAGTTTTGGGGAGTTTTAGGGTTTTGTGGCTCCTCTTCAATGTCGCCAACCCACTCTGCCTTCTGACTGGAGGCGTCATAGCAGGACGGAGTTTGCTCTAGTTCACCTGTCCAATCTGGGTCCAACTGGACTTCCTCAGCGAGCTCAGGGACGGCCTGAGTTGAACCAGAACTCAGACCTAGGAGAAGAGAACAACGAGGGGTCAATGCTGGATCGCAACCAAAGAAAACGGTTGACACAGATATGACACATCATTTTTGTTTCATACCTAAAAAAAGAGACAATGTGTTGACGATACCAAAGTATTCCCAGTATAAAAATGTACCATAAACAGTTTGAATGACCTCAAGCCAAATCTTTTTTTACACTTTTACACCTGATGAAGTTGAAGTGCAAAGTTGGAAATGTTTAAACTTGATACAAACATTACTCCACTTCATTAATGTAGAGACACTGACAGAGAAGGACATATTTACTGGTGAGCTCTGGGATCAGTTAGAACAGTGAAATTAATAATAATCTGTGGATATGTTTTTTGTGTTTGTTTTTACACACAGCTAGAAACTAGTTAGAGACTCATAGTCGATTTCTTAAAACAACTGAGGGGTACAACAACTTGAGCGTTTCACATTCAACACATAAGTATCTTTAGTAAAATCCTGGTGACGGGTCATCCTACGAGCAGATACGGCCTCGCAGACGGGGCAGGAAGGTGCACCCTGTGTGGTGGGGTTGAACAGTGTTCTCATATAAGTAACTTCAATTACAATTCAATGACATGATGTTGAGTCTATTTTCAACAGGCAATATCAACTGAAAACAAAATACATGTAATTGTTTGCTGATGGATATTCTCATATCCTGTACCCTTTGAGATGCTGTCCTCTGGGGATGTTGTTGGGGAAGTTTCAGAGAGTTTGCTTATGGATGTAACACTGATCAAGTTTTAGGGAGATCCCTATAATCTGTATTTTGTGCTCGTTATTTCGTCTTGATCTCTATTTTTACTCTTTCTCTCCCTTTTTTTCAATTTAGGAACTTAGTCTTTTATTGTAAGACCCTTAGACTGAAAGCGCAAATCATGGATTTTAGCACTAGTCCATACACTGAGAATGCGTGTAAGATAGGAGTATGAGTGACCTTGTTCCAGTCCTGCTGTCGCCTCGCAGGTAGCCTCGCAGGTAGCATCGCCGGTAGCATCCCTGGTAGCATCTTCGATAGCCTCGCAGGTAGCATCGCCGGTAGCATCGCCAGTAGCATCCCTGGTAGCATCTTCGATAGCCTCGCAGGTAGCATCGCCGGTAGCATCGCCAGTAGCATCCCTGGTAGCATCTTCGATAGCCTCGCAGGTAGCATCGCCGGTAGCATCGCCAGTAGCATCCCTGGTAGCATCTTCGATAGCCTCGCCAGCCAGAGATCCCAAACTCTGTTCTTCTATATCCGAGGGAGGAGAGACAGCACCGAGGTCCAGCTCATAGCCATTAGGGTCTGATTCTATAGAATACTGACCCTGGGACCTCCAGCCGTGGACGGGCTCTGGCACCAGCTCGTTTGACGAGCTCTGAATGGGCTGAAATCCACAAGGATCACCAACCACAGCGATGGCGTCCAGGTCCTCTCGGCTGTAGCTGATCTCAATGTCACTGTCTTCGTCGGGGAACTCAGACTCGCAGCACTGAGTTCCGGTTGAGGCTTTGTTTTCAGCACAGGACAGACTCGTGTCCCCCTCGTCACCGCCGACATGCCCCGCCCCCTCCACGGTCGCCTCCGGGTACAACATATCTGTTGCAAAGGGGTCGCTGCCCTTGAAAGGGTCTGAACCAAATCCACCTGGTGAAACAGGGTATTCAAAAAGAACTCAGCGACGTGTCACATCCATCCAAAGAGGATTTAATCATTTCGACCACATCCTAGCCAGACTACTATAAAATAAGCTTACTGTGTATTATTACTCACCGGATGAGTCAGTTTTGGGGAACAGGTCTTCATTGAAGAGGTCATCTACAGGACAAGTGAGAGAGAAACTGGAAGATCATTTTATACAACCAGTGAGACACATTAGTGCATGGTATTATATATGATATCAACCTGGAGAAAGCACAGGTAGATTGTAACATTTTAGAAATGTATATCTCCTTCCAACCTCTAGGGGCAACAAGTGTCACTATCACACGATAACCATGGCGAGTCTTAAACCACTGACTCAGCCTGAAGTTGAAGAACATCTGGACCACTGATGAGACTCTGGAGTCGAGCAGGAGCCTCGTCAGAGCCCGGTTGCAGCTGAACGATGCTACGTTGTGATTGGCCAGTCTGCGTTTTGAGGGCTCGGACATCGCGACGGGTTGATTGTACCAAATAAATCATGGATGGCAACCAGCAGCAGAAAATATAACGGTTTCCACGGAGATAAGCCACAAAGATAAGCCCCGCCCCTCGCACGGGTGAAGCAAAAATCCTCAAATGGTCAAGCGAGTAAACTCACGTAAGTAAAGCGCTGCGAACACAACAACGATACGTACGGTCACTCTGACAGTGGGCGAAGGGGTCGGCTTGGTAGAAGTCCAGCTGGCTGAGGCGGGTCGGGTTCACAGCGAGCTCTTTCCCCCCCTCGTCGTTGATCTCCACCACCTCCACGTTGTCTTCTATGTCAGATCTATCCATCTGTGACGTGTCCCAACACAAGGAGGACGTGTTTAACGAGGGCCTGATCGCCGCCGCACGGCGTGCCGTATCAGACTGGTTGAAAATAAAACCCGCGGCATGAACTGACTAGTGATTTCAGAGCCGTTACACCAGGTTCTGGGTGCGATGGCGCTCACCTTTGGCGAGATGGTCCCGCTGTCGTCCACTTCCTCTCGGGTATCCGCCAGGTTGTTGCAGAAAGACGAGCCGCTGGCCCGCTGTTGACGGACGGGAGGAAGACGGCGAGAGAGTTTTGTGACATGAAAAATACTTCTTTTGGATCGTGTTGGAGGGATAAAATACAGCTGGATCTTTGGGGGAAAGGAGCCGCACTGAAGACGAGACAACTGCTGCTGAACCGGCCTCAGCCTCAGCCTCAGCTGAGGTCTAATGTTCCAGGTTCTCAAACGGGGCCACTATCGGTGACGTTCTGGGCGATACGGAGGATTCCAATAAATAATTTAAACCGATTGGAGGTTAATTCCACGATATAAATATAAAGACGGGGTCGAAACTAACGACATTCAACAAAAACATGTGTAGCACCGTGAAATATGTTATGTCCCTAATTTAATACAACTGTGTTCATTTCTTATAATTTACTTTGAATGTGTGTGTAAGGTAATTCATGTGTCCTCTATTTGAGAGTGTTGATCACCTGTGCACATCATAACTGTGAAGAGAGGAAAGCCTCTTGTCCCTTTGGAAGAGAGCGCTGTCTCTTTAAGAGAGGGGCGCTGTCTCTTTGAGAGAGGGGCGCTGTCTCTTTAAGAGGGTGCTGTCTCTTTAAGAGAGCGCTGTCTCTTTAAGAGAGGGGCGCTGTCTCTTTAAGAGAGCGCTGTCTCTTTAAGAGAGGGGCGCTGTTTCTTTGAGAGGGGCGCTGTCTCGTTAAGAGAGGGGCGCTGTTTCTTTGAGAGGGCGCTGTCTCGTTAAGAGAGGGGTACTGTCTCTTTGAGAGAGCGCTGTCTCTTTAAGAGGGTGTGTGCAGTCAGCAGGCTAAAGACAAAACAACGTGTGCTCGCTTTAACCGTGAACTTATGTAATAAAAGTTGAGAAACAGAAGATTAACGCTCTGATCTACCATGATGAGGTCAGCGTAGGCGGGCAGCGACTGGCTCCTCCCCCACGGCCTCATGGGAAGCGGGTCATCTTCGGTGGTGTCTGCAGGAGACGTGGACTCCTCCAGCAGGCTCTCCGGGGTGACCGCGCTGCCTGAAAGAGAGCACAGGGTGTGCTCCTCCTGCGAGGGCGAGGAGGGAGCGAGGAGTCGTGAGCGAACGCTTTAAACGCCGCGGCTACCGGAGAAACACGAGGAAAAGGTTTTTGTAAATACATAAATAAAATGAGCGATATTAAAGGCAGAATGATCAATAGGTTGTCCCTGTTGGGTGGATTAGATAATATACTAAACATAAATCATATATATATTGTGTGTGTGTGTGTCACAGTATTGTACGGAAGCCCTGAGGAAAAACTAATTTCTGCGTCTCAAATTATTTACTTTGACCTCCATATTTTTAACTTAATGCAGGTGAAAACGAGGTTGGCAAGGATCCTCTCTCTGAGCTCCTTTTCTTCAGCAATTTCTATCATTTTAAGATAAAGTGTTTGATGATGTCATACTCATTTTGGTCACAAGACGCCGAGGTGCACGACAACCCGTTGTTCTAAATATGTAATGTGACACGGCACGGAGAGATTTATACATACACGGAATAAAACTGAATGTTTTTGGATCCTGGGTAGTGGTGCACTTCACCCTCTTGGGACCAACATCTGTTTTAAATCAACAACAAACTAATATTTTGACAAATAACATCATTGGGACTACAGATGAGAAATAGCCTCTTGGCTAACTCTGGCACATTTACTGAAATGTTTTTATTAATGTGCACCGTCCCTTATTAAATAAACCCAGTAACAAATAAAATGAAAACAACAACAAAAAGACAAACAGCTATTTATCTAGAGAATCATAAAAAAATAAAAATGATCCGTGCACATCTTTTCTTCTGCATTTAAAAATGTCAGATCGGGTTGGATGGAGGATTTAAATGAACCTGGACAACGTTAATGTTCCATCTGTTCCTGAATCATAAACACAGTGGAGGAACAATTCAATCAGACTTTAAAAAAATGGATCACCAGAGTCTGTCTTTCTCAACAGTTTTTGTAAATACATAAATAAAATGAGCGCTATGAAAGGCAGAATGATCAATAAGTTGGCCTTGTTAGGTGGTATAGATAATATACGAAATATAAATAGATCAATAACTTGGCCCCGTTGCATCCCAGATACACAAACAACCACACACACGGTCACAAGCTCGTCGTACCTGCAGGATCTCGTCGTACGACTGTCTGATGGAGTCCTGCAGGGGCGTGTCCCTCTCCCCGGCCTCCTCCACCTTGCTCTTGGCGTGCTTCACCTCGTCTCGGAGCCTCTTCAGCCTCCACCGGACTCTGGCGAGCTCCCTCTCATACTCCTCCACCTGGCTCTCCTTCTGCACCTCCTCCGCCTGCAGAGACAGGATCTGTCGGGAGAGGACGAGTCAGCACCGGGCCGACGGCTTCCTGTCACTAACGAGACTCGTGATCCAGATTAAGAGAGTTCGTCCGGGGAAAGAGATTTTATACTTTCATTTTAAATATTACCAGCTGCATTGCATGTGGAGTTGAACGATAAAGGATTTTGTCATAAGTTCTGCAGTTAAGAAGCTTTGGGGGAGCTGAGCCTCTTCTAAATTACTATGGTAGTTTTATTCTGAAACCTGTTAAGCATTAGCCAATATATATATATTGTCACAACCCGGCTCAGGGATGTAAACAAAAAGGGGACACAGATGCCAATCAACGGTAAACAGTACTCCAGTTTATTAAGAATAATAAATATAAAGCCTAAAGCCAGCCAAACCGGCAACATCGAGGGTGGGATGGGAAGGTCAGCGTGAGTGCAAGGTGTTGTATGTAATGTATGTGCAACATGAGTGTTGAAGGGTGTAAACATGAACAAACCAAACCAAGTGTTGGGCTGGCCAACGGAGGAGAGGGCAAAACCCAAGCCCTCCAGCACAATGGGCAGCCACCATCTTATAGACCCTGGGCCACACCACTGGCAGGTGTGCCCCATGGGCTTAATTGATGGTCCGGCCCCGCCTCTTAAAGGGGAGTGGCGTCACACCCCCTCCCTTAAGACAGGGACCGTAGGTCACTGAGGCTCACACTCCACGATCTCCTAATCTATCCCACCCCACAACAACAAACTACTCTGAACCTAACCTCCCAGCATCCCAGTGGAAGATAAACATAATCATACAGTTCCTATACTAAATGCTTATGGCGGACATCTAACTGATAGGGTTGGAGGAACAAACACCATCTCATCAGACGCTGGTTTGGGTTACTGCGTTCACTTTCCTGTAACCTGTACCTGGTCTGAAGGTGTTGTCTGGTTTCTTTACCAACAAGCAGGGTGAAGCCCAACTCTAAGCATACAGATGCACCAACAAAATTGGTAACTCAGGTGCAACCCTCAAGCTTTCCCCTCTCCACTAAAAGCAAGAAAAGGAAATGTTAACGACATGAAACAATTCACAACAATCAAAGTCAACTACCTGCATCTGTATCCCCAAAGGTAACCAATTAACCAACCAATCAAAATTATCCTTTACACAAAAGGACCGGACGAGCCCCCACTTGTCACAACCCGGCTCAGGGATGTAAACAAAAAGGGGACACAGATGCCAATCAACGGTAAACAGTACTCCAGTTTATTAAGAATAATAAATATAAAGCCTAAAGCCAGCCAAACCGGCAACATCGAGGGTGGGATGGGAAGGTCAGCGTGAGTGCAAGGTGTTGTATGTAATGTATGTGCAACATGAGTGTTGAAGGGTGTAAACATGAACAAACCAAACCAAGTGTTGGGCTGGCCAACGGAGGAGAGGGCAAAAACCCAAGCCCTCCAGCACAATGGGCAGCCACCATCTTATAGACCCTGGGCCACACCACTGGCAGGTGTGCCCCATGGGCTTAATGGTTGGTCCGGCCCCGCCTCTTAAAGGGGAGTGGCGTCACAATATATATATATATATACATACATACATACATATAATTCCATTATATATATACATATATATATAATTCCATTATATATATACATATATATATATTAGGGCTGTCAGCGTTAACGCGTTAATCTATGCGATTAATTTGGCCGCGTTAACGCACTAAAATATTTTAAGGCAATTAACGCAACTTTGTTTACTTCCGGTGTTCGTTGAAGTTTTTTCACTCCCCTGAGTGTCAAACCGCGGCAGTACGGTTTGACACTGTTTCCGCTTCTAAAACAATTATTTCTCCGCGAAAATAAGGATCATAAATCAGTTGAAACTCGTGGATGAATCAGTCGGGTTTCCTCCTGCTCCTCCTTCCTCCCGTCTCCCCCTCTGACACACAGAGGAACAGAGGGGCGACGTGTCGGGGGACGCGGCGCAGAAAGAACTCGTCACACGAAACCTTCACCGTGATTGGTCAATCTGTTTGTCTGTCAACATTTAGCGAAAAAAACAACCAATGAACACTCAGTAAATCACAAAGGACCTCCCACCTCACAGGTGAGGCTCATTAGCAGCCTGTCAGTCAGAGAGCAGAGAACACGGCGCCAGGACAACTGAGCCTCATTGAATAGAACTGAGATTGTTCTGGAATGTTTGATGTAGAACACACGTGTGTATGTGTCATATGCAAACGCCTTTAAAAGGTGAATTTACATTTTTTTGTAAAATGTATAAAATGAGCCCAGCCTCCAGAGGGTTAACGTGACATATTTGAATGTCAGTCAGTTACCAAGGCCACTGGTTCTGCTGTTCATGTTAAAGATGACAGGACCAATGGGGTCTCAATATACTTCTTTTTTGTACTAATCTGATGTTTCACTGAAGAAACAATTTATCATCCACAATATTAAATACCTCGCTGGCACTTTATAGGTAGGAGCCTCTTTGAAACACAGCTCTGTGTGAAGTTTGGTCTTTAAAAAGAATGAACTTTTAACTTTTAACTTTTAATCGCGATTAATCGCGATTAATCGCGATTAATGAATTTCAAAATGTGCGATTAATTAGTTAATTTTTTTAAATCGATTGACAGCCCTAATATATACACATACATATATATAATTACATTATATATATACATATATATATAATTACATTATATATACAGGACTGTCTCAGAAAATTAGAATATTGTGATGAAGTTCTTTATTTTCTGTAATGGAATTAAAAAAACAAAAATGTCATGCATTCTGGATTCATTACAAATCAACTGAAATATTGCAAGCCTTTTATTCTGATTTATTGCTGATTATGGCTTACAGCTTAAGAAAACTCAAATATCCTATCTCTAAATATTAGAATATCATGAAAAAGTATACTAGTAGGGTATTAAACAAATCACTTGAATTGTCTAATTAACTCGAAACACCTGCAAGGGTTTCCTGAGCCTTGACAAACACTCAGCTGTTATAAATCTTTTTTTTTACTTGGTCTGAGGAAATATTAAAATTTTATGAGATAGGATTTTAGAGTTTTCTTAAGCTGTAAGCCATAATCAGCAATATTAAAAGAATAAAAGGCTTGCAATATTTCAGTTGATTTGTAATGAATCCA
Source organism: Pseudoliparis swirei (assembly GCF_029220125.1). Taxonomy (NCBI): domain Eukaryota; kingdom Metazoa; phylum Chordata; class Actinopteri; order Perciformes; family Liparidae; genus Pseudoliparis; species Pseudoliparis swirei. The sequence goes on along the minus strand of NC_079395.1, from coordinate 22,968,439 downwards.
GAATGCATGACATTTTTGTTTTTTTAATTGCATTACAGAAAATAAAGAACTTTATCACAATATTCTAATTTTCTGAGACAGTCCTGTATATGTATATATATATTTATAAATATATAATTATATATTTAATTACAACTTGCCCAATTACGATTGTCATCATGCAGAGTGGTAGAATGGTCATCAGATTTAACACATTTAAAATTAGCACCTCTCTCCTCTCTCCTTATGGATGCTTAGGATACACTGAGCTCCTCTCTCCTCTCCTCTCTCCTTATGGACGTTTAGGATACACTGAGCACCTCTCTCCTCTCTCCTCTCTCTCCTCTCTCCTTATGGACGCTTAGGATACACTGAGCTCCTCTCTCCTCTCTCCTTATGGATGCTTAGGATACACTGAGCTCCTCTCTCCTCTCCTCTCTCCTTATGGATGCTTAGGATACACTGAGCTCCTCTCTCCTCTCCTCTCTCCTCTCCTCTCTCCTTATGGACGCTTAGGATACACTGAGCTCCTCTCTCCTCTCCTCTCTCCTCTCCTCTCTCCTTATGGACGCTTAGGATACACTGAGCTCCTCTCTCCTCTCCTCTCTCCTTATGGACGTTTAGGATACACTGAGCTCCTCTCTCCTCTCCTCTCTCCTTATGGATGCTTAGGATACACTGAGCTCCTCTCTCCTCTCTCCTTATGGACGTTTAGGATACACTGAGCACCTCTCTCCTCTCCTCTCTCCTCTCCTCTTTCCTTATGGATGAATGTTCATCTCTCCATCTCACATTACTAACTCTGCTTCCTCTCCTGAGTCCTTGTGACTTCACGTCACATCGGGTCCATTGGACCTGGCTGGCTCTGGAGCCGGTCCTGGCTCCTGTGTCCTTACCCCTGCTTCCTGCATCCTTCCCCTGGCCTGTGCCTGGCGTCGTGCCTCATTGGCCCCGCCTCCTTCGCAATGCCATCTGCCTAATGGGCCGGCCTTCAGCCCTTCCTCTCTACCTCCTTCTGTTTACATGGATGGTAGAAATCTGGATCGTGGTCCATGCCTATTCCTAATTATTCACACACTCTGTCATATTCATTGAATGTTTATGTAACTCTAATGATTCCTTCTGGTCACATGACTTCTCTGTGTTCTGATCCTCCTCTGTTGCTCTCCTTTTTTGGAAGTTTTTTTCCTGATCCGATGTGAGGTCCTTGATAAGGGATTTATCGAGGCAAATTTTTTATTGGGGATTTGGGGCTATACACAATAACCTGAATTCAATTGAAAATGATTATTTTTGGGATGGTGGCAAAAGAAAAAATAGAGAAAGGGAGTCTCTCACAACCAATCAGAGGGAGGGAGTCTCTCACAACCAATCAGAGAGAGGGAGTGTCTCACAACCAATCAGAGAGGGAGTCTCTCACAACCAATCAGAGGGAGGGAGTCTCTCACAACCAATCAGAGAGGGAGTCTCTCACAACCAATCAGAGAGAGGGAGTGTCTCACAACCAATCAGAGAGAGGGAGTCTCTCACAACCAATCAGAGAGAGGGAGTCTCTCACAACCAATCAGAGGGAGGGAGTCTCTCACAACCAATCAGAGAGAGGGAGTCTCTCACAACCAATCAGAGAGAGGGAGTGTCTCACAACCAATCAGAGAGAGGGAGTCTCTCACAACCAATCAGAGGGAGGGAGTCTCTCACAACCAATCAGAGAGAGGGAGTGTCTCACAACCAATCAGAGAGAGGGAGTCTCTCACAACCAATCAGAGAGGGAGTCTCTCACAACCAATCAGAGAGAGGGAGTCTCTCACAACCAATCAGAGGGAGGGAGTCTCTCACAACCAATCAGAGAGGAGTGTCTCACAACCAATCAGAGAGAGAGTCTCTCACAACCAATCAGAGAGAGAGTCTCTCACAACCAATCAGAGAGAGTCTCTCACAACCAATCAGAGAGGAGTCTCTCACAACCAATCAGAGAGAGGAGTCTCTCACAACCAATCAGAGAGAGGAGTCTCACAACCAATCAGAGAGAGAGTCTCTCACAACCAATCAGAGAGAGGAGTCTCACAACCAATCAGAGAGAGAGTCTCTCACAACCAATCAGAGGAGGAGTCTCTCACAACCAATCAGAGAGAGAGTCTCTCACAACCAATCAGAGAGAGGAGTCTCTCACAACCAATCAGAGAGAGAGTCTCACAACCAATCAGAGAGAGGGAGTCTCTCACAACCAATCAGAGAGAGAGAGTCTCTCACAACCAATCAGAGAGGGAGTCTCTCACAACCAATCAGAGAGAGTGTCTCACAACCAATCAGAGGGAGGGAGTCTCTCACAACCAATCAGATAGGGAGTCTCTCACAACCAATCAGAGAGAGGGAGTCTCTCACAACCAATCAGAGGGAGGGAGTCGCTCACAACCAATCAGAGAGAGGGAGTGTCTCACAACCAATCAGAGAGAGGGAGTCTCTCACAACCAATCAGAGGGAGGGAGTCTCACAACCAATCAGAGAGAGGGAGTCTCTCACAACCAATCAGAGAGGGAGTCTCTCACAAACAATCAGAGAGAGGGAGTCTCTCACAACCAATCAGAGGGAGGGAGTCTCTCAGAACCAATCAGAGCGAGGGAGTGTCTCACAACCAATCAGAGAGAGGGAGTCTCTCACAACCAATCAGAGGGAGGGAGTCGCTCACAACCAATCAGAGAGAGGGAGTCTCTCACAACCAATCAGAGGGAGGGAGTCTCTCACAACCAATCAGAGAGAAGGAGTGTCTCACAACCAATCAGAGAGAGGGAGTCTCTCACAACCAATCAGAGGGAGGGAGTCTCTCACAACCAATCAGAGAGAGGGAGTCTCTCACAACCAATCAGAGAGAGGGAGTGTCTCACAACCAATCAGAGAGAGGGAGTCTCTCACAACCAATCAGAGGGAGGGAGTCTCTCACAACCAATCAGAGAGAGGGAGTCTCTCACAAAGCGCTGAAGCTCGTGAGCTGTGATCAAGTGTTAGACGAGTCAGCGATGAGCGAATATTAAATCAACACTGTGTTACTGCATCGCTTATTCCTCCTTTCAGATGTTAAGGAACAGATTGAGTTTCCTGGTTAGCAAAAAAAAAGAACTGTTGTGACTCGACCGCCATGATGACACCAGTCCACCCACGTCCTCCACGCAGAACCAGAATATTCATTCATCCCCTTTCAACCGGTATTTATTCCTTCTCCAACAACTACTGTTTACAAGATGTCATACGAACGCATCATAACATCATAATTTAACTAATAATAATGATAATTTATCAATTGAATTGTTCTTTAAACGTGTGGCTCAAGGGAAGTCAGTTTTATAGCTTCTCTTAGCAGCATAACTGTTTTCAGCTGAGCTAACTTTAAAAAAAGGGTTTTCAAGGGTTTTCTACCCCTCCGCTAGTCTTCTAAGGCGATAACACAATGTACTATTGGACCACTGGAGATGGGCCTCTACACACCTCTGGAGAGACTTCACTAACACCAGAGAATAGTCATGTACACATTAACTATGGAGAGAGTTTATGATTAAATGAACGTTATCTTCATTGATAAAAACACTGCTTTACTTTTAAAAAATAAGGACATTTCTACGTGACCCCAAACTTTTGTAGCGGCGTATTTGTAGTTCACAATGTAGCAACATCAGGAGAAAAACAAGGCGCACAGGTGTGTCGTACAGGTGCACCCTCGTGGTGGTGGTGGTGTGTCGTTACCTGTTGGCTCTCCTCATAGCACAGCTGTCTCGTCCCTTTGATCTGCTGCACCAGCGCCTCCTTGTGCGTCTCCAGCTTGAGCAGCGTCTCCTCCAGCTCGTTGCGGTCCGTCTGCTGCTCCTGGAGCTCCACGTTCTCCACCGTCACCGCGTTTTCCAGCTCCTGCACACGCGTACACCGTTGAGGGTTGAAGGACGATTCCCAACTCATGGGTGGGATGATGAAAAACATGCGTGGAGATGTATGAACACACACACACACACACTGCTACACAGCTGCCGAAGGAGCTTTGAAAGAATCCAACCTTTTGTTTCTTTCTGCAAACAGTCCAACTAAAGTTAAGAGTAATAAACATCTGTATGTGAACATTTAGTTTGAAACATTTAAAGAATCTGTTTCATAGCAACGATAAAATAGGTGGCTAACTGGTCTTTATGGAGAGCAGACGGAGAGCGCAGGCGGCTAACTGGTCTTTATGGAGAGCAGACGGAGAGCGCAGGCGGCTAACTGGTCTTTATGGAGAGCAGACGGAGAGAGCAGACGGAGAGCGCAGGCGGCTAACTGGTCTTTATGGAGAGCAGACGGAGAGAGCAGACGGAGAGCGCAGGCGGCTAACTGGTCTTTATGGAGAGCAGACGGAGAGCGCAGGCGGCTAACTGGTCTTTATGGAGAGCAGACGGAGAGAGCAGACGGAGAGCGCAGGCGGCTAACTGGTCTTTATGGAGAGCAGACGGAGAGAGCAGACGCGGCTAACTGGTCTTTATGGAGTGCAGACGGAGAGCGCAGGCGGCTAACTGGTCTTTATGGAGTGCAGACGGAGAGCGCAGGCGGCTAACTGGTCTTTATGGAGAGCAGACGGAGAGCGCAGGTGGCTAACTGGTCTTTATGGAGTGCAGACGGAGAGCGCAGGCGGCTAACTGGTCTTTATGGAGAGCAGACGGAGAGCGCAGGCGGCTAACTGGTCTTTATGAAGCGCAGGCGGCTAACTGGTCTTTATGGAGCGCAGGCGGCTAACTGGTCTTTATGGAGCGCAGACGGAGAGCGCAGGCGGCTAACTGGTCTTTATGAAGCGCAGGCGGCTAACTGGTCTTTATGGAGCGCAGGCGGCTAACTGGTCTTTATGGAGCGCAGGCGGCTAACTGGTCTTTATGGATCGCAGGCGGAGAGCGCAGGCGGCTAACTGGTCGCGCCTCGTGGACCAGAAACATCCCCCAAAGCAGTCGGCCGAGCATTTAGGAGATCAGTTGGTCAACAGATGATTCAGCAACCCTTGTGATGATTGATCTACAATATAAAAAGTTTATTTTTATCTAATGGAGTAAATACAGATCAGATATCTGGGCTGCGCTCATCAGTCAATACAGAGTATTGATCTGAAACCAGCGTTCCATAAATAAGGGACTGGGATCGTTATTCTAAGTGTAGGCCAACCTCAGGCTTCATTTAACCCTTGTGTTGCCTTAGGGTCATTTTGACCCGAATCAATATTACACCCTCCCCCCGCTTTAGGATTAATTTGACCCCATTCAATGTTTAATGTCGGTGTTCTTTCGGGAAGTCAACAAACAAACATAAAGTGCCTCACACTTAAACTTGGAAAACAATATTAATTCTAATAATTTTCTGGAGGTTTTAATTGCTGGCATCAAATTGAACCCAAAGGGTAAAATATGTTAGTAAATATAAAGGTAACAGGAGGGTGAAACATTGAATCGGGTCAAAATGACCCTAAGGCAACACAAGGGTTAAGATGATTTAGCTTCAACACAACATGTAGAAACTCCAGACATAGAGAAGTAGTGAAGGGTTATTCATGAAGACATGGATCCAGGGTTAGATCGGCCCCATTGTCGCGATACAGACCCTTTGTTGAGTTGTGGAGCACTGTTGCAGCAGCTACCGTTGCATTCGGAGGAAAGAATAAATGATGGATTTATCTTTAGCCGTTGTCGGCGTATTTATTTAGCAAGCTTCAGACACATCAGTCTCACGGTCAGAGCTACTTCAACTGAACAAAGTATCATATGGCACATTAGCCTTTATAGCCTGCGCCCTAGCGCCACCCTGTGGTGTAACCATATATACATACCACAGTACAGCATCACATCAGAATCAGAATCAGAATCAGAAACAGGTTTATTGCCAAAGAATGTTTTCACAAACAAACGAGGAATTTTTTTTGGTGGAAGGTGCAACATTTGGACATGACAAACAAACAACAATCAATGCGACGGAAAGACAACAAATAATGTGAGAGTGTTTGGGTGTGTGCTTCAAGTGGTGTGTTTTAGTTGAAGTGCATGTTAAAGTGACGTGTGTGGAGGAGGGAAGAAGAAGGAGGAGGGGGAGGAGGAGAGGAGGAGGAGGAAGAGGAAGGAGCGGGAAGAAGGAGGAGAGAGGAAGGTGGAAGAAGAGGTGGTAGTCCTGGGGGTGACAGTCAGTCAGTCCCGGAGTCCATTCATGAGCCCGACCGCCGACGGGAAAAGCCTTTGGTGAGGCGGGTGGACTAAGTCATGATGGACGCAGCCTCCTCCCGAGGGAGGGACTCGAACAGGAGTGTCCAGGGTGGGAGGGTCGGCGACAATCTTTCTGGCCCGCTTCAGTGACCTGGAAGTGAACAGGACCTGGAGGAAGGCAGATTGCAGCCGATAACCCTCTCGGCCGAGCGGATGATGCTCTGCAGCCTGCGCTTGTCTTTGGCTGTGGCTGCAGGGTGCCAGACGGTGATGGAGGAGCAGATGATGGACTCAACGATGGCCGTGTAGAACTGTACCATCATCTTCCCTGGCAGGTTGAATTTCCTCAGCTGCCTCAGGAAGAACATCCTCTGCTGGGCCTTCTTGGAGATGGAGCCGATGTTCAGCTCCCACTTGAGGTCCTGGGAGATGATGGAGCCCAGGAAGCGGTAGGACTCCACAGCGTCGACGGGGGAGTCACACAGGATGAGAGGGGCGGGTGGGGCTGCATTCCTCCTGAAATCCACAACCATCTCCACTGTCTTCAGAGCGTTGAGCTCCAGGTTGTTCTGGCTGCACCAGGTCACCAGGTGGTCAGTCTCCCACCTGTAGGCGGTCTCGTCCCCACCAGAGATGAGTCCAATGAGGGTGGTGTCATCCGCGAACTTTAGGAGCTTGACGGACTGGTGACTGGAGGTGCAGCTGTTGGTGTACAGGGAGAACAGCAGAGGAGAGAACACAGCCTTGGGGAACCCGTGCTGGTGGTCCGGGAGCCTGAGACGTGTTTCCCCAGCCTCACGTGCTGCTTCCTGTCGGTCAGGAAGTCTGTGATCCACCTGCAGGTGGAGTCGGGCACGTGCAGCTGGGAGAGCTTGTCCTGCAGCAGGGACGGGATGATCGTATTGAAGGCAGAGCTGAAGTCCACAAACAGGATCCTGGCGTAGGTTCCTCGGGAGTCCAGATGCTGGAGGATGTAGTGAAGGGCCATGTTGACTGCATCGTCTGCAGACCTGTTGGCTCTGTAGGCGAACTGCAGGGGGTCCAGGAGTGGGTCGGTGATGGTCTTGAGGTGTGACAGGACCAAGCGTTCAAAGGACTTCATGACCACAGAGGTCAGGCGATGGGCCTGTAGTCATTGAGTCCTGTGATCTTGGGTTTTGGGGACGGGATGATGGTGGAGGCCTTGAAGCAGGCTGGAACGTGGCATGTCTCCAGGGAGGTGTTGAAGATGTCGGTGAACACGGAGACAGCTGGTCAGCACAGTGCTTCAGGGTGGAGGGGAGACGGAGTCCGGGCCCGCTGCTTTGCGGGGTTCTGCTTTTAAACAGCCTGTTGACGGCTCTCTCCAGGATGACGAGGCGTCGCTGAGTTGATGGAGGGTGCTCCAGAGGTGTGAGCCCCTGATGGGCTGGGGAGGGTGGGCTGATGGTCTGTGGCTTGTTGGTGGGGCTGTGGGGATTGTCTCAGGACTGCTCCATTGTCTTTCAAAGCGGCAGTAGAACTCATTTAGCTCGTCTGCCAGAAGCACATTGTTCATGGAGTGGGGTGATTTGGGCTTGTAGTTGGTGATCTGCCTGAGCCCTCTCCAGACAGAAGCAGAGTCGTTTGCTGAGAGCTGCTGTTGCAGTTTCTCAGAGTACAGTCGTTTAGCATCTCTCACCGCCTTGCTAAACCTGTATTTGGACTCTGTGTACAGGTCCTTGTCCCCACTCCTGAATGCCTGGTCCTTCTGCAGTCTTAGCTTCCTGAGCTCCGCTGTGAACCAGGGTTTGTCGTTGTTATAACTCACCCTGGAGCTGGATGGAATACAGCTGTCCTCACAGAAGCTGATGTAGGAAGTTACAGCCTCTGTGTACTCATCCAGGCTGTTGGTAGCAGTCCTGAAGACATCCCAGTCAGTACAGTCCAAGCACGCCCGTAGATCCTCCAGAGCCTCACTGGTCCACTTCTTGAACTTCCTCACCACAGGTTTGCAGAGCTTTAGTCTCTGCCTGTATGAGGGAATCAGATGAACCATGACGTGGTCAGAGTTTCCCAGTGCAGCTCGAGGGACGGCGTGATAGGCCCTGCTGATTGTTGTGTAGCAGTGGTCCAGAATGCTCTTCTCTCTGGTAGGGCATTTAATTAACTGTCTATATTTAGGGAGTTCGTGGCTGAGGTTTCCTTTGTTAAAATCCCCGAGTACAATAACTAAAGAGTCCGGGAAGGTCCGCTCCACACACCGTATCTGTTCGGCGAGGGTCTGTTGTGCCTCGTTCACGTTCCCCTGCGGCGGCATGTAAACTCCGGCCAGGATGAATGAAGCGAACTCACGTGGGGAGTAGAAGGGTTTGCAGTGAATGATAAAAGATTCCAGGTCCGGCGAACAGTGCTGTAGAATCACCGTTACGTCGTTGCACCAGCCGTTGTTGAGGTAAAAGCAGATTCCTCCACCCTTTTTTTTTCCGGAGAGCTCCGTGACCCGGTCCGCTCGGAACAGCTGGAAGCCAGCGAGCTGGAGCGCAGAGTCTGGTATCGAGCCACTAAGCCATGATTCCGTGAAGCACAGAACGGAGGATGAGGAGAAGTCTCTGTCTCTCCCCACCAGCAGCTGGAGTTCGTCCAGTTTGTTGCACAGTGAGCGGACGTTGGAGAAATATGCCCGGCAGCGCTGTACGAGATCCCCGTTTCCGTAGCCGTACAAGCGCCCCTGGGCGTTTCCCTCTCCGCCGGCGTCTCACCGCGTGGGCGAAGGTGAGCACACCTTTTACAAAAATGTCCAGTAACTCCACAGAAGTTAAAAACGTTGGAAGTAAATCCGCTGGAGTTGTTCCCCTGATGTTCAAGAGCTCTTCTCTGGTGAAAGAGCTCTGGGAATCCCAGCAGAAAACAGTATTTAAAACGAACACAACAAAAAACATCGCGCACCAACACACCGAGGCGACCGTCCGCGGCGCCATCAGGATAAGACATACATATACATCTGAGTACATATCTCAACACCCCCACTTGAACTCAGGTTGCTATACTTCAAACAAAAGAAACACACACACAAAAAAACAGAATGAATGTGAACCTCTGTCATACACATATCACTCTCCAAAAAGAGCACTTGCAAACCTCTTCAGTTTCAACTTACTTACAGGTTTGGTCATCACATCAGCAATCATGTTATCGGTAGAACAATACATCAAAATCACCCTTCCCTCGATCACAGTTGACCTGATAAAGTGGTACTTTATGTCAAAGTGTTTACACCTCTGTCTGTTTACAGGGTTTTTCTCTGGTCCTACAATCTTGCATATTAAAACGCTGTAGTATCTTGTTAGTGTACCTTTCCTGTGACATGTTTACACATCCATCTGATTGACTGAATGTTTTGAGTTTGCCTAAATCTTTCATTTTAAACTTTTCTGCGAGCATTTCTTTCACCTCTTTCAGTCTCTCTTCATTGCTTGCTGCAATGATCAAGTCATCGACCCATATGATTATGATCACCTTTCCTTCTTTTGACTCTTTGGCATAAACACAGTGGTCGGCTGGGTTTTGTGTGAATCCATCCTCAGTAAGGCAATTGTGCAAAACCCTATTCCAATTTCGGCCGGACTGTTTAAGACCGTAAAGGATTTCTCTAGCTTATAAACTATACCTCTTTTCTTCATAACCCTCTGGTGGATTGATGTAGATCTCATAATCTATGGGAGCGTGCAAGCACGCAGTTTTCACGTCCATTTGGTGTAGGAGTAAATTCTCCTGTGCAGCTTTTTGTAGCACCACCCTTACACTCGTCATGTCTGCCGTGGGTGAAAACGTCTCCCCATAGTCTATTCCCTTTCTCTGTCTGTAACCCTTGGCCACAAACCTTGCTTTGTATTTGTCTCTCCCATCTGCATCAGTCTTGATGGCGTAAACCCATCTACCCCCCACTGTCTCTTTGCCTATTGGCAGTGATGTCGGGGTAAAGGTCTTGTTCTCGTTTAAGGACTGGATTTCCTCATCCATGGCTTTTGTCCATTGTTTTGAGTTAGCTGACCCCATTGCCTCCCCAAATGTCTGTGGAATGCCACACACCGCTCTACAGCAGTAGTCTACTGTGATATGAAGCGCATCACTGACACCGTTTTCAGTTATGAACTCATCTAAATGACTCGGCTTCCTTCTTTCTCTAGATGGATACCTTTTACTCTCTGGTTCGCCACTTGTCACACTCTGTTGCGTTTGATTATGGTCACTAGACCTCGTTTCTGTACCTGGACTATCACTATTTTCGGTTTTCCTACTCACCCCCTGCGTGGTTTCAGTAGTCCTGGGTCTCACAGTGTCATCATAGCTATCGCTTGGATCTGGCTCACCTGTCTGTGTTTGTTTTTCCACAGTTGACTGCCTCACAAACTTTACTAGTCTGTGTTTTTGTACTTTGTTTGTATCTGGATGATACACCAAATACGCTGGGCTGTTCTTGTCGTGACCTACAAAATGCCCCTTCTCACATCTGGAATCAAGCTTCCCTTTGCTCTGTTTGTATGTGTAACATACAGACCCAAATTTTTGCATTTTGGATACATTGGGCTTTTTGTCGGTTAGCAGCTCATAAGGAGTCTGCCCTGTACGTTTGTTAAAACATCTGTTCCGTACCATTGCTGCTGTTTGTACAGCGTAGGGCCATAGCTGCTTGTTTAATGCACTTTCAGCTATCATGCACCTACCCATCTCAAAAAGAGTACGCCAACCCCTCTCTGCTGTTCCGTTCTGGTGTGGGGAATAAGGAGCTGACGTTTCATGTCTGATATTATTTTTCCTCAACACTGCTTGGAAATCACTGCATGTAAACTCTGTTCCGTTGTCGGATCTGATGCACCTCACCTTCCCATAAGGGGATACATCTGCTAGGAACTTTTCCGTAGCCTGTGTTGTGTCACTTTTCTTCTTTAGAAAATAAACAAACACTGCGCTTGAGTAATCATCAGTAAATGATTGCACATATTTGTAACCTTCTCTCGACTCAGTGGATACAGGACCTGCAAGGTCTGTGTGTACCATCTGTAAGGGAGCCTTTGCTCTGGTATCAGGGTCCCTATTTCTGGTTTGGGCAAACTTTCCCTGAATACACACCTCACACTCTTGTTCGGGCCTACCCGTTTTACCTTTGATCTGCATACCTACAACAACATTTTGCAACTTCGCAACATCGTCATAGTTACAATGGCCTAATATTTCATGCCATGTCTGTATGTCGTGACAGGCATTACACTTATCATTAGATTCACATTCAGTATGCAAATAATACAGCTTTCCATACACATGAATGTTAAACCTGGTACCGCCTCTGGTTATCAGGACATCTTTATCTTCTTTGAAGACAACCGTAGCTCCACTCGTGGTAGCTGCCTTCACCGAGAAGATGCTCTGGGGATATGACGGTACAAACAAAGCATCTCTCAGCGTCGCCTTTCGTCGCTGTCCGTTGCTGTCGATGAGGGAAACCTCAGCATTCCCCCTCCGCTGAGCAATTCCGCTGCATCGGGTGCCGTCTGCCAGCTCGACAATGTGCGTTTCTTGCTTGAACGCGCTGTCGAAACTTTTGAAACAGGTTATGTCAGTGATGACATGAGAGGTAGCTCCTGTGTCCACCATCAGACCCTTCTCCTGGATACTGCACGCCGGCTGCCGCTGGGTTCTGGTTCCTCCGTCTCTCACCGTGAGCGCGTAGTCCTCGTCGGCATCTTCTGAGACTTTACTCACACCATCTTGTTTGTCCTTACGCCTACACGTGGCATCTTTGTGTGTGTCGCTTTTGCAAAAACTACACCATGTTTTCTGTCGACACGCTCTCGCTCTGTGGCCTTTGATGCCACACTTGAAACATGACATTTCTGTGTCTTCTTTGTTCCAGTCACGGGCGACCGTTTTGGCGGGACGCCCACTCTTCCCTTGAGTCTTCATCACACTGTCGCCGACTCAGCTACGTTGAACTTCTCCGTTTCTTCAAAACTTCGTAGTTTAGTCTTGAATTCTGCAAACGTGATGTTATCGTCCGTATCGCCACATGTATTGCAAATGGCTTAAAACTCTCAGGCAGTCCTTTTAAAACCATAGCCACTAGCAATCCGTCTCCTAACGTTTCACCTCGTTCCTCAGCGCTGTGATGGCGGTTTCTGCTCTGATGATATAGTCCATTATACTCTCATGGCTTGCCTTCTGAAGCGATGTCAACGTGGTGTACAAGTTGATTATACGGGCTTTCCTTCCTGCATAATACTCTCTCAATATTTTCGGAGCTTTTCATCCATCATCCGGCGCATCCTCATTACTAACGAGAGGCTTTTGTCGTCCAACAGTAAAATTAGCTCTGCGTATGCGTCAGCATTTTTACCTGCATCTGCTGCTCGCTCTTGTTCTGACGTCGGTTCTCTCAGAATAGTGTCCTTTAGTCCATTCAAATGGAGATATCCCAGCGTTTTGGTTTCCCAAATCTCATACTTGGTTTCGTCTCCGTCGAATGTCGGTCGAGGCAACCTGCTCCTCCTCGTTGTTCCATCATGCGAGCTTGCTCTTCTTCTTAGCTAGCTGCCCGTTAGCACGCGTTCGTTGCGACTTTCTAACTGTTAAACTTTTCTTCCGAACGACTCCTGGGCCCATAACCTGTTGAGTTGTGGAGCACTGTTGCAGCAGCTACCGTTGCATTCGGAGGAAAGAATAAATGATGGATTTATCTTTAGCCGTTGTCGGCGTATTTATTTAGCAAGCTTCAGACACATCAGTCTCACGGTCAGAGCTACTTCAACTGAACCAAGTATCATATGGCACATTAGCCTTTATAGCCTGCGCCCTAGCGCCACCCTGTGGTGTAACCATATATACATACCACAGTACAGCATCACATTACATATACATCTGAGTACATATCTCAACACCCTTTTGTTTTTTACACTCGCCCCAATAAGTTGTGACTATCACCGTGACTTCAAAAAAGAAATCTGTTTATTTGATAAGGAAGATGCACGCTAATAAAAACATATCTGTAAATGTGCCAGAGTTAGCCAAGAGGGTATTTTACATCCGTAGTCCTGGTGTTTAAGCTAGCTGCGTGCATACAGCCTTTTCAAATTAAACTTCGGTCTTAGGAAAATGAATCAAGCAACGGGCCTGCTGTTGACCTCGGGTCAGAACAAGTCGTTTGGGCGTTCCGGTGTCGACGCGTCCTCGCTCATGACTGCGTGGTGAGCCTATGAAACGGATTTTGACGGATAGCTCGGAATTCCGCCGCTTGGTGGGTTTAGCATCCGAGTGCTGGATGAGGCCGGCCCATCAACGCGACTCCTTCATGTTACATCACATGTGCATCATACAGCTGACACGCCAAATGATGTCACTTTGGAGCCCAATGTAGGATAAGATAGTCCTGTATTCGTCCCACAGCGCGGACATTTGCAACTTGTTGTAAGAACAACAGCAATAAGACATATTGTGACCTGTCAGTGCCGACGATAAGCAAGTAAAACATGTAGCTCATTGATCACTGCCTGTTGTCACGTCGAGCAAAAACTAATCCTATAAGAGTCTCTGGTTATCATCTAGAGGTGCACTGAGACCTGAGACCTCTGCTCTTACAGCGTCGTGACATCACATGACCGCATCGTGGGAAATGCAGTGACATAAAACACCACACGGGTCACACAGGTGATGCATGTCCTGTCCACACCACTTACAAACAACAAAATAGAAAAGAGAAACACACACACACACACTCTCTCTCACGCAGATGAATGAAAACCAGGACGCACACACACATGCACACACCAGCGCGAGGTGCTGCGGTCTTCTTACTCTGATCTCGGCTTCCTTGGCGAGGACCCGCTCGTCCGTCTCCACGACGTCGGTGTCCCTGGGGGACGACCAGCAGAGGAGACACGAGTGTTTAAGGAGGGAGGAGAGGGAGCGGTCGCCCTTCCAGGCCGCCTTCGCCCCGTCGTGCCCTCCTTCCCACGATCCCTCGAGTTTTTCCTGCTGCTGCACTGCACGCTCCTCCATTGCTGCCGCTACACTGCAGAGGAGGCGGAGCTGCTTGCCAGTGAGTGTGTGTGTGTGTGTGTGTGGTGTGTGTGTGTGTGTGTGTGGTGTGTGTGAGTGTGAGTGTGTGGTGTGTGTGAGTGTGTGTGTGTGTGTGTGGTGTGTGTGAGTGTGTGTGTGGTGTGTGTGAGTGTGTGTGTGGTGTGTGTGTGTGAGTGTGTGTGTGTGTGTGAGTGTGTGTGTGTGTGTGAGTGTGTGTGTGTGGTGTGTGTGTGTGTGTGTGTGTGGTGTGTGTGTGTGTGGTGTGTGTGTGTGGTGTGTGTGTGTCCCCGGGGTGATTGATGCACACGGCAGAATGCACCAATGTGAGCATGGTAAGAGAAAGGGTGGGTGGGGGTGAGTCAGAGAGAGAGAGAGAGCAGGAGGCTTGTTCATCCGTGAGGGGAATGGACTCCCTCTCCTCTCGTCTCCTCCCTTCATGCCTCTCCTCCCTCCTTCCTCACACATCTCTCACCTCCTCTCCTATGGCTCTCCTCCTCCCCCACTCCATCACCGCCACTGCAGTATGCATCAGTCCAAACACACACACACACACACACACACACTGAAAGCAGTTACAGAGCCATTCATAAAAATCCTCGAGCACACAGCAGGAGTCTGCACCAGCGAATGTTAACCACCATTTAATAATCATTCACAAATGCATTCAGAAAACTAGAACGGGCACTCGGTAGAGCGCATACCTTCGCATATCACAAGATTGGGCATTGAATTATGAACATTTTGGCATTAGTTGCATGACAATTGGACAAAAATGTATCGTGCTATGGTAAAAAAAGGATTTTGACCTTTCCATGACCTTGACCTTGACCTTTGACCCGATTGATCCCAAAATCTAATCAAATGGTCCCCGGATAATAACCAATCATCCCACCAAATTTCATCTGATTCAAGAAGATTTGACCTGTTCATGACCTTTGACCTTGACCTTTGACCCGATCGATCCCAAAATCTAATCAACTGGTCCCCGGATAATAAACAATCATCCCACCAAATTTCATGCGATTCGGTTCAATACTTTTTGAGTTTTGAGAATAACACGCATACAAATAAATAAATAAATACACGGCGATCAAAACATAACCTTCCGGCATTTTCAATGCGAAGGTAATAAGTGGAAACATGTCTTAACTAGAACGGGCACTCGGTAGAGTGCATACCTTCGCATATCACAACATTGGGCATTGACTTATGAACATGTTGGCATTAGTTGCATGCCAATTGGATAGAAATTGACCGTGCTATGGTAAAAAGAAGATGTTGACCTTTCCATGACCTTGACCTTGACCTTTGACCCGATCGATCCCAAAATCTAATCAAATGGTCCCCGGATAATAACCAATCGTCCCACCAGATGTCATGCGATTCGGTTTAATACTTTTTGAGTTATGCGAGTAACACGCATACAAATAAATAGATACACGGCGATCAAAACATTACCTTCCGCATTTTCAATGCGAAGGTAATAAGTGGAAACATGTCTTAACTACATCATTAACACCAAATCGTCCATTTATCTATTGTCTTATTGTTAATATGTCATACCGATAATGAGACGCTCCACAATGCTGTGCAGCAGACTAGTCACAGTAACAGAAACATTAAAGCGGCATTCAGGTATTTGTACTCAATAAATAAATAAAATGTCGCTTATCTGCAGTAAATACAGCGTTGTAGATATGATGATCTTTTAAAGTGGTTTTGATAAACATGTTAATCACAAGTCATGGATTATGATGTTATCTAAAGTGTTCAGATACAAGTTGCAGGATAAACAGCAACACTTGCACGTCAGTAGTTTTTTGTCAGCAGCGATTTTGGACTTTATTCAACCCGTTGGATCTTTTTGTAGTCCCACCTTTCATGTCGGTGTCCATCTTATGAATTTAGGTCACTGGTTCTCAAGCAATGCTAAAGTGTCATACTCCTGCATTCCCTCTACTGTCCAGCAGGGGGCGACTCCTCTGATTGTATAGAATTCTATGAGAAAATGACATCTTTGATGTATTCCCTCAGTAAACATTGTAGAGGTGAGTTCATGTCTCAGTCTCTAGTTTCAAGTCTTCTTCTATGCAGCATGATGCTCATTACCTTCGCATTGAAAATGCCGGAAGGTTATGTTTTGATCGCCGTGTATTTGTTAATTAATTAATTTATTTGTATGCGTTTTATTCGCAAAACTCAAAAAGTATTGAACCGAATCGCATGCAATTTGGTGGGATGATTGTTTATTATCCGGGGACCAGTTGATTAGATTTTGGGATCGATCGGGTCAAAGGTCAAGGTCAAAGGTCATGAACAGGTCAAAATCTTTCGCAGAACTCAAAAAGTATTGAACCGAATCGCATGAAATTTGGTGGGATGATTGTTTATTATCCGGGGACCAGTTGATTAGATTTTGGGATAGATCGGGTCAAAGGTCAAGGTCAAAGGTCATGAACAGGTCAAATCTTCTTGAATCACATGGAATTTGGTGGGATGATTGGTTATTATCCGGGGACCATTTGATTAGATTTTGGGATCAATCGGGTCAAAGGTCAAGGTCAAGGTCATGGAAAGGTCAAAATCTTTTTTTTACCATAGCACGTTACATTTGTGTCCAATTGGCATGCAACTAATGCCAAAATGTTCATAATTCAATGCCCAATCTTGTGATATGCGAAGGTATGCGCTCTACCGAGTGCCCATTCTAGTTTAGTAAGTGATGGTCCATTTAGAGTCAGACAGACCATAAACCAGCGGAGCTTTCGGAGCGGGGCTCCCATATATTACATAACAACTCATTTTATTTCATATACTTACACATACATGTAGTGCAGGAAAAAAGGAAAAAATTCCCCTCTGAAATGTAGCAGAACAATTGTACATAAACATGTTAAGTTACTTCCCTGACGGCACCATGCTGGACCAGAATAAAAAGGGTATGACCAAGTGAGGAAGTAGGAGCGGCTCATCTAGAGCAGGTTCTCAAATGGGGGTACCTGTACCCCTGGGGTACGTGAAGGCCCTCTAGGGGGGTGCCTGTACCCCTGGGGTACGTGAAGGCCCTCTAGGGTGGGTGCCTGTACCCCTGGGGTACGTGAAGGCCCTCTATGGGGTACCTGTACCCCTGGGGGTACGTGAAGGCCCTCTAGGGGGTACCTGTACCCCTGGGGTACGTGAAGGCCCTCTAGGGGGGGTGCCTGTACCCCTGGGGTACGTGAAGGCCCTCTATGGGGTACCTGTACCCCTGGGGGTACGTGAAGGCCCTCTAGGGGGTACCTGTACCCCTGGGGGTACGTGAAGGCCCTCTAGGGGGGTGCCTGTACCCCTGGGGTACGTGAAGGCCCTCTAGGGGGTATGTGAAGGCCCTCTAGGGGGTATGTGAAGGCCCTCTAGGTGTACCTGTACCCCTGGGGCTACGTGAAGGCCCTCTAGGGATACCTGTACCCCTGGGGGTACATGAAGGCCCTCTAGGGGGCACCTGTACCCCTGGGGTACGTGAAGGCCCTCTAGGGGGTATGTGAAGGCCCTCTAGGGGGTACGTGAAGGCCCTCTAGGGTGTACCTGTACCCCTGGGGGTACGTGAAGGCCCTCTAGGGGGGTGCCTGTACCCCTGGGGGTACGTGAAGGCCCTCTAGGGGGGTGCCTGTACCCCTGGGGTACGTGAAGGCCCTCTAGGGGGGTGCCTGTACCCCTGGGGTACGTGAAGGCCCTCTAGGGGGTATATGAAGGCCCTCTAGGTGTACCTGTACCCCTGGGGCTACGTGAAGGCCCTCTAGGGATACCTGTACCCCTGGGGGTACGTGAAGGCCCTCTAGGGGGCACCTGTACCCCTGGGGTACGTGAAGGCCCTCTAGGGGGTATGTGAAGGCCCTCTAGGGGGTACGTGAAGGCCCTCTAGGGGGTACCTGTACCCCTGGGGGTACGTGAAGGCCCTCTAGGGGGGTGCCTGTACCCCTGGGGGTACGTGAAGGCCCTCTAGGGGGGTGCCTGTACCCCTGGGGGTACGTGAAGGCCCTCTAGGTGTACCTGTACCCCTGGGGCTACGTGAAGGCCCTCTAGGGATACCTGTACCCCTGGGGGTACGTGAAGGCCCTCTAGGGCGTATGTGAAGGCCCTCTAGGTGTACCTGTACCCCTGGGGGTACGTGAAGGCCCTCTAGGTGTACCTGTACCCCTGGGGGTACGTGAAGGCCCTCTAGGGGGGTGCCTGTACCCCTGGGGTACGTGAAGGCCCTCTAGGGGGTATGTGAAGGCCCTCTAGGTGTACCTGTACCCCTGGGGGTACGTGAAGGCCCTCTAGGTGTACCTGTACCCCTGGGGGTACGTGAAGGCCCTCTAGGGGGGTGCCTGTACCCCTGGGGTACGTGAAGGCCCTCTAGGGGGTATGTGAAGGCCCTCTAGGTGTTCCTGTACCCCTGGGGGTACAGGAAGGCCCTCTAGGGGTGCCTGTACCCCTGGGGTACGTGAAGGCCCTCTAGGGGGTACCTGAGGTTTGTTTTACATATATTTAAAATGAGAATCAATTTTAAAAAGCCTTTGAAAATAGTTATTTAAGAAATATTCAGTCAAATATAAGTGTAAGTTCATTAACTTAATTGTCTATATCATGTATTATATGCAACATTTCACAGGGCGTACACAGATCAGGACAGCTTGATAACCACTGATCTACAGCCCTGTTGTGAATAACACTCATTACACACTTTGCACGCCCCAATTGATGGACTGAGGTTGTTGTGTCCGAACCAAAACCAAAGATATTCCATTGACGGCCATTAGTCATCAGGTCAGCCTCCCACCCTACCATTATTTAAGCCCTCAAAACACACCTCTTCCAACGCGCTTTCACCTGCTGACCCCTGACCCCGATACGACCCACACAGCTCCTCCACTCTGCTTTCCTTCTCATTGTTACCACGTCCGGTTTGTTTGTTTTGTCTGCTTTTTTTTGGATTTACTCTGTTTGTCTCTTGTCCCATGTGAAGCGTCTTTGTGTACTAAGAAAAGCACAATACAAGTCTAAATTATTATTATTATTAAGTCAAGCAGCAAGGCCGCGTGTTTGAGCTCAAAGCATTACTGACGCAATGAATCTTCCTTTTCTAGCAGATGGCTACTTGAAAATCAGCTTAACAAATGTGTTCACGTGAATTATAATGAACTATATTTTAGCCTTTTATTTCTTTTTTAGGTTGGATTGTGGGTTTAAGAGTGTGAGCAATGTCCACTGTGTAACCACGGCGTCGGTCTGATTTGAGGCTGCTGTCCAGGCCTGGAAACAAACCCGCGGAGCGGCGCTGATGTGAACCCAGTTAGTGCCCGGGGGTCGAGGGTTCCTTCATGCGTTCACTCATTCAGACTTTGACGCTTCAGTTGTTAGAGCGTGCCAGTTCAAACTCTTCTGATCTGTTATAAGGAATAAACTGAACCATCTCACATCTTCAATAACTCATTCAATTTGATTTTAAATGAGTGAGTATTTGACGCGGGCCTTTTATTTTAACAAAGGTTAGTACTTGTGATACCTCAGCAGCTACGTCTGCTGCTGCTCTCTTTGTTGTAAAACAATATCATGTCAGCGTGCCCAGATTGGAAAATACTTTGACGCAGCAAATAATTGATCGAGCCATGGCCTGAATATTGTGTGATAAAATGATGATGTTACGGCTTAATGCAAGATTTGTATCTTGAATAAATTAACAAGTATTAGTTATTGACTTGGTAGATGTGTACAATGTAACTGCCAAAGAAACATTTAATTCCAGTTAACCTGTACATTTGTTGTGTTAATTAATTCTTATTTTAATCAGTCAAACCGATATATCAGATGACATTAGCGCAATGGAGATATGTGGATATTGATGTATAATAATAGGGCAATAACTAACAGTATTTTTATCTTAATTTCTTGATAAAAAAAGCCAATTAAACTGAATACGATCTATAGGGATCCATAAATGATTTATTTATGTCTATATTTTTTTATAATAATAACTATTTGCTGATATTTGTATTTCTCCAATAACGATGTCAAGATCAGTGTCAACAGGGCTACACTTTACGTAATATTATTATATTAATATTGCACATACATGCATGTGTAGTGGACTAAAAATAAACAACAGTGGAGCACCGGGTAATATTGTTAGCTTGTTCGTGAACTAGTTTATACCAACAAACAGTCGTGGAAACATTACATTGATTTATATTCATTTCCTGGAGAATTACCTTAATCTTAACTTAATCCTAAATGTCAACTGAATCTTTACTGTAAAATGAAGTGATTTATGTTGTGGAGACTTTCATGTTGTCCCCAAAAGGAACAAGTCCCCACAATGTGACTGTACCAACAAATGTATGTCCCCACAATATCCGTAATACAGACACACACACACGCGCGCACGCGCGCGCACGCACACACTCTGGGCGGGCCCAGAACAGCTGGAGCCAACAACACTCTTTAATTAACTTAAATCTGAAATATGTTGTGGAGTTAAAAGTTGAACCCGGCCGTTGCATGACGCGTCGTGCCGGTGCCGCGGCATTACTTTGATCTTTGGACATGAACACATCAGAGTCTCTTACTTCGGGCTCCTCGCTCGCGACGTCCTCAGGCAGTCCAGGATAAAACGCATCATTACTGCAGTGCACGCGCTCTCATCCTCTGTCCGTCGCCTCCGTTACCGACAGCGCTCGCGCAGCAGCAGCAGCAGCGCCGGTGTAAAACTACCGACAGCCCGACGGTACCCGTGCTTCAACTCTCAGCCAGCCTTCTCTCCCGTTAACCGGACACGGTAACCAGGAGAGAAATCCCGTTAGCCGGTCAGCGCAGTCACACAGGAGGAGACAACGGCAGGCAAAAAAAACCCAAAGTAAATCGGACTTCCGGTTCAACCTTTCAAAATAAGACCAGGTCAAATTACGAAGCTATGTAGCGTGTGCTTATCAGTGCATGAACCGACATAAGTGAGAGGCACAACCTAATGAGCACCGTACGTGACATTTATATCCTTCCATGCTCTATCCACGTACCGTATGTCCTCAATTTACCATGAATATGTTTTATTTTGAAGGGGAGCCCCAACTGTTTCCGGCGCTGTGTCTCTCTGCTGGTGTGCTTGATGCAGGTCTCGCGCAGCTTCTCTGCCGCATCCCCGTGGCACTGTCAGTGAGAACTAATGACTCAATCATGTATTCAGCTACACAACCCTGAGACACACATGTTAACAGTTTATTCTCAAAAGTTGAACAGAAAACAATATTTATATATATATATATATGAAGTTATCATATTAGGTATGAGAAATAGAAATAACAGAAAAAAGCCCACGTGAGATTTTATCTAATTAATATTTTCATGTTACTTTTTTCTTTTAACAAACACGCTAAATAAAGAAAGGCGTGTATTGCTCTGGTATATTTGATATGTAGCTCTGGTGCTCATCATTGTGTGTTCCAGCCGGCCTGACAGACATCCCGCCATATGTCAGCCTGACATTCCTCAAATTGCCAGTCAGATAGTAAATCCCCTTTCACTGATTAATTAAATTACTGTCATATATTTGCATAAATCTTTCGGCTTAGGGTCAGAATTTTAAACAGGCGTCAATATGGCACACCATTTGGCCCGTCTCACCTCAGTTTAACATGTTGCTGGAGGCCACTGTCCACAGTGCGACTTACTGCTGTCAGATAAATAAAACAACAACAACATTGGTTTTGATAACATTATTCATACTTAATTTGACGAACAGTGTAGGAATGATACTGATATGTATCTAACTGATAAGAACATTCCAAACTCGGGTCTCCCTTTGCCATGACCCCTTTATATTATAAATAATCATTTAGTTAATTTGATTTTTTAATACATTCTTTTCTAAAAAAATATTGTGACAACATTATAGTAGGAGCTTTGGAAACCTTTTAGTATATAGCTTAATTTTTATTCGCACCCTTCTTCTTTCTGCTGGCAAATAAAGAAACGGTGGCAAACAGTTAATTGTGTACATGTAATGGTATGGCAAAGTGTTAAAGAGATGTTGAGTTCATATTGAAAAAACGGAAGCTGAACTGAGTGTCCTGTTCACC
Organism: Pseudoliparis swirei; assembly: GCF_029220125.1. Classification (NCBI taxonomy): domain Eukaryota; kingdom Metazoa; phylum Chordata; class Actinopteri; order Perciformes; family Liparidae; genus Pseudoliparis; species Pseudoliparis swirei. The sequence continues at coordinate 22,946,145 of NC_079395.1, read as the reverse complement.
AAAGGATCATTGGTCAACTGAGTTGTTATAACATGGCAACATAACAAAATAACGTAGCGAAATAATGTAGCGAAACAACGTAGCGAAACAATGTAGCAAAACAATGTAGCGAAACAATGTAGCGAAACAACCTAGCGAAACAACCTAGCGAAACAACCTAGCGAAACAACATAGCGAAACAACCTAGCGTAATAACCTAGTGTAATAACCTAGCGTAACAACCTAGCGAAATAACCTAGCGTAATAACCTAGCGTAATAACCTAGCGTAACAACCTAGCGAAATAACCTAGCGTAATAACCTAGCGTAATAACCTAGCGTAATAACCTAGCGTAATAACCTAGCGTAACAACCTAGCGAAACAACCTGGCGAAATAACCTAGCATAATAACCTAGTGTAATAACCTAGCGTAACAACCTAGCGAAATAACCTAGCGTAATAACCTAGCGTAACAACCTAGTGAAATCACCTAGCGAAATAACCTAGCGAAATAACCTAGCGCAATAACCTAGCGTAATAACCTAGCGTAATAACCTAGCGTAATAACCTAGCGTAACAACCTAGCGAAATAACCTAGCGAAATAACCTAGCGTAATGACCTAGCGTAATAACCTAGCTTAACAACCTAGCGGAATAACCTTGCGTAATAACCTAGCGTAATAACCTAGCGTAACAACCTAGCGAAATAACCTAGTGAAATAACCTAGCGTAATAACCTAGCGTAATAACCTAGCGTAATAACCTAGCGTAATAACCTAGCGTAACAACCTAGCGAAATAACCTAGCGAAATAACCTAGCGTAATGACCTAGCGTAATAACCTAGCGAAACAACGTAAAATCACATAAGATAACATCACATAAGAGAGCTAGCGTGAATCAATAACCGCTCTTCAGTGACCGTCTAACATAATGTTCCATGGGAAGCATAACCTTAAATAGAGTGGGACAACGCACTATAGTGTAAACACATGACTGTCTAACAACGTTACGTAACGTCAACGTCTTGTTTTGGTTTCACACAGGACATAAACACGGGTCTCCTGGGTGAAAGTCCCTTGAGAGATCTTTCACACTTCTTATACCCGTCACCATGAAACTTAATCACGTCACTCAATATAGTATATTATATTTATAATATAGTATGTCACCTGTTTGGACCCAAAGTGACGGGTGGAAAACTTCAGAAGGCAACAAAAAGATGTTGATGAGGAGGCGGAGAAGGAGACCACCATGCAGGGCCGCAGCGATGAAGAGTAGTTCATTGAATTGTAGTGACGTCAGTGGCTGAGTGTTAGTGCTGATCCGGAATGACCACTAGAGGGCGACATGCTGATAGAAACGGAATCCCATCAGTCACTGACTCTCTCCCTCACTCTCATCCGCCCCTCCCCCTCTCTTGCCCCTCACCCCTGCCCAACCCTCTCTCTCTCTCCCTCTCCCTCCCTCTCTCTCTCTCTCTCTCTCTCTCTCTCTCTCTGTGTGTCTAAACTATGCTGCCGTTACCATTGTTCCTGATCACAGATGGTCCATTGTCCTCTGCCAGTGTGGTCTGAACATATCTGCACCTCGACAATTAACAATAAAAAACATACAATATTCCATGCAAAACAATAACAATATCAACAACAACAGCACTGACTCGCACGCCCAGCAGGGGTCTGAAACAGCTGCTATACAAGTGCATTTAGCATGTATCATGTAGCATCACTTACAGTATGCTGCCCACTTACTTTGCTCTTATACCTGCGTGCACCGCTGCATTGTTGACAACTACTAACTACACACAATGTATGGGGGGAAATTGCTCGTGAGAATTTCTTTTATCTTTAAGCATTATCAAATATACAGCATTTAAATAAACGACCATGCGAAATAGAATTATATAAAACATCTATATATGCAGAGAATGGAAACAATAAACAAGAAGCAAGGAATCAGAAACACATGACATGTGCATCAGACGCACAACCAGTGTAGGGATGTGAATGACATGAATACATCTTGAAATGTACAGTTCTGTATCTGGACAGTGGGCGCTGTCACACGGCGGAGGGGAACCACATCATGTTTGCTCTGCTTGGCATACACAACATGTCTTCATTCCTGTGCATGGAAGTAGTTTGATGAATATTGAATACTCCAGGGAGCCCTCCTCGGGTCACTCTGCTGTTCTTACTTCACGGTCGGGGGGTTATTGTGACGTTTGAATGTTGAGGCTTTAGTTTTGGTGCCAGAAGTGGAGAAGATACATAACTGTTGCATTATGAATGTCTCTTACCCACTCGTGATGCTTCACTCTCTGTGGATGAAACACGGAGGTGCATACAGGTGTTTGAGCTATACTCGTTTCATAGCAAAGACTTAGTGACATCACAGCTCCGATGTGTTGTGCAGGTACAGGCTGCAATTGTTATTTTTTCAATATATTTTGAGTTTATTTCGTTGTCACACGCAGTGAAGTTTGTTCATTAAATGCACTGTAATTGCGGTTATCATCAACTTTAACCGTCAAATATTGATGAGATGATCATATATCATATCACCACCCCCCCCCCCCCCCCCCACAAACACACACACACACACACACACACACACTTCATCCTCCAGCATCTGGATCCAGTTTGTGGACCTCCGATCTGCCTTCAACGCCGTCGTTCCGTCTCCGCCGCACGATGACGAGTTATACATCTTTTGAACTTCCATTAAGTTGAATAAACATGTGCGGGGTCATGTGACCTTACAGAGAGCAACCCAATACTAATAATATGGGACAATACGTTTTTAAATAGTTGTAAACGGTCCGACCTGATCTTTCACGGAGGGATGCTCCGGTCCTTTGCTGCCAGCAGAGGGCGCTCAAAGGGCAGCAGCTGGATGACAGACCAGGTCAGTGTGTGTGTGTGTGGGGGGGGGGGGGGGGGCTCCTTTCCTGCAATGACTCTGACACTCTGGAGGATTTGAAAGGTTTCAATCCATGATTCAGATGGAAGAAGAGGCTCAGCCGACTAAAACACACGGCGCAGTGTGTGATACTCAACTTTCATTCATCAAAGGAAAAATGACAAACACCTGCTGCTTACAACTTCTCTAAAAATTAGTTAGTTTTTTTCATTTACTATCATTATTATTATTATTATTATTATTATTATTATTATTATAGTAGTAGTAGTAGTAGTAGTATTATAAGTATTATTATTATTGTAAATGAGTGTTATTATATAAGTATTTTCTTTGTAGGGTTAGTTTGTTTCATTCATTATTATTATTATGATTATTATTATAGTAAATGATTATTATTATATAAAGTATGATTTTTGGACGGTTAGTTTTTTTCATTTATTATTATTATTCGTATTCTTATTCTTATTCTTATTTTTATTATTATTATTATTATTAAAGTAATTGAGTGTTATCATACACACTTTTATTTTTTTGGACGGTTAGTTTGTTTCATTTATTATTAGTAATATTATTATTATTATATAAAGTTTTTTTGGACGGTTAGTTTGATCCATTTACTATTATTATTATAATATTATTATTATTGTTATTATTATTATAGTAAATGATTATTACTATTAAAGTTTAATTTTTGGAGGGTTAGTCTTTTTTCATTTACTATTATTATTATTACTATTATAGTAGATGAGTTTTATATATAAATTATTATTTTTTGGACAGTTATTCGTGTCATTTTCTATTATTATTATTATTAGAATTATTATCGTAAATGAGTGTTATTATATAAAATTTTATTTTTTGGATGGTCAGTTTGTCTCATTTATTATTATTATTATTATTGTTGTTATTATTATTATTGTCGTAAATTAGTATTATTATATAAACTATTATTATTTGGAGGGTTAGTTTGTTTCATTTACTATTATTATTAGTATTATTACTAGTATTAGTATTATTATAGTAAATTAGTATTATTATATGAAGTTTTATTTCTACATTTTAATCGATTCTACAATTGACAAATTCATTGATGAAAAAAAACCTAATCTAATCTTTAATTTATAATGACAATAATATTTTTTTATTTTTTATTTTATGAGTTCACGATCTTATTCTATGTATTTATTATTTCCAAGTTACTATGACTTAAAAACAACAACAAGTGAGATGAATATTTGCTCTTTAATTATGTAAGTGACTTGCTTCAGTGTACATGCTAAAAAAAACTAAACTTCCAGTCCCACCACACACACACACACACACACGCACACACACACACACACACACACCCCACTCCCATCCCAGGGTTGTCTGTTGATATGTGATCCTCCATTCATTCCTTGACCGCTCCAGCTGTCAGTCACTTCCACGTCACTGCGTCCCCAACGGCTGCACGGCGTCCCGGCGGAGCTCCAGACGCTGATCTGGGGTCAGTTAGGCCTTTTGCCTGCTCGCTGCTGCGAGGGATCACGGTGCAGAGAAACCCTGACCCCGGATCAGTTGCTGCCCGGACTCTTGGCCCAACAGGGGAACAAAAAGGACAGAGAGAGAGAGGAAACAACAGGGAGGGGAGAAAGAAGGAGGGGAGAGGAGAGGAGAGAAGGAAATAAGGGAAGGATTTTTGGAAATGGAGGAAAAAGGAAGGACAAAGGGAAGCCAATCAGCAAGCGGCCAGCATCTCCCCTCACACCGTCAGTCAGAGCAGGGCCGCTCACAGACACAGATTTAGCTTTTGATTAATTACTAGAAAAATAGGGGCATATTGTTTGGCCATATTGTTTAGCCCCCAGGGCAGACTCATACAGACTCATACAGACTCATACAGTAGAGGCTCAGCCAAGAGAGGCGGGGGCGGGGTCACATCTTTAGCCAGCTACAGAGAGATCCAGGAGGTGCCTGAGGCTGGGGGGGGGGGGGGGGGGGCATACATTTCCTCATCCAGGGATTATGCAGCTCAATCAGACTCTGGCAGATTATGTCTGACCAAAACAGACTCCACCGCGGACGGAGATTAGCAACTATTTCCAAATAGTTGTGTTGGGTGAAAACAATCAGCGCCGTGATTGAGGGCATCAAATGGCCCACAGATTGAAAAGCCATGGAGGATAAATCTGCCCCCTGCAAATCCTCTCAGATCCATCAGTTTCAATATGTTTGGGAGGTTTGATTATAATTGGCTTGATTTCACTAATCCGTAAAAACTATGAACCAGACAGCTTCCACAGCCCAATAGTGGGAAGCAACCAGAATATGTTTCTCTGTGGTGTAATTAGAAATGCCCACAGTGTCATGAACACTAATCCCAGTTAAATGGATGAAATGCAGATTAATTACTGATACACAGACACAACTCTTACTGGGTTTTATATTAAATTGGCTGGATTTCTAATTACATCGGATTATTCAACATGTATACCTCAACATTGAAGGATAATTCATTTGTAACTACCTGTTTGAGCAGCTGTAAAATATTGCACTCGAGTAACGCAACTTAAAAATGTAAATGTATTTCAGAACGAGATTTATTTTATTTTTTCAGGTTGTGCACAATGGGTTGAATGTGTCTTAATGAAACAGCAACATGGAGGCGTCAGATGTTTGTGACTCACAGTAGTGGAACTATAGCTTAGAGTAGATCATTTAACATCATTTAATACTAAAGTATTGACATTTAACCAACACCACAATCTTTCTCTCTTGTTAAGTGAATGTTGCACTTCACTTCCTCCAAAGAATGTTCCCTCTTCTCATAATCCATCCGTCCACAATAACAAGTGGGCACAACTTACGACGACATCAATGTCATCTCTAGAATACACAACAACACAAATCCACCAACAACGGCTGAAGTTCATGCTTCATGTGTTAAAGCTGCATTCTCCATCCTGACCACCAGGGGGCGACTCCTCTGGTTGTGTAGAAGTCTATGCTTCATGTGTTAAAGCTGCATTCTCCCTCCTGACCACCAGGGGGCGACTCCTCTGGTTGTATAGAAGTCTATGCTTCATGTGTTAAAGCTGCATTCTCCCTCCTGACCACCAGGGGGCGACTCCTCTGGTTGTATAGAAGTCTATGCTTCATGTGTTAAAGCTGCATTCTCCCTCCTGACCACCAGGGGGCGACTCCTCTGGTTGTATAGAAGTATATGCTTCATGTGTTAAAGCTGCATTCTCCCTCCTGACCACCAGGGGGCGACTCCTCTGGTTGTATAGAAGTATATGCTTCATGTGTTAAAGCTGAATTCTCCCTCCTGACCACCAGGCGGCGACTCCTCTGGTTGTATAGAAGTCTATGCTTTATGTGTTAAAACTGCATTCTCTCTCCTGACCACCAGGGGGCGACTCCTCTGGTTGTGTAGAAGTCTATGCTTCATGTGTTAAAGCTGCATTCTCCCTCCTGACCACCAGGGGGCGACTCCTCTGGTTGTATAGAAGTCTATGCTTCATGTGTTAAAGCTGCATTCTCTCTCCTGACCACCAGGGGGTGACTCATCTGGTTGTGTAGAAGTATATGCTTCATGTGTTAAAGCTGCATTCTCCCTCCTGACCACCAGGGGGCGACTCCTCTGGTTGTATAGAAGTCTATGCTTTATGTGTTAAAACTGCATTCTCTCTCCTGACCACCAGGGGGCGACTCCTCTTGTTGTGTAGAAGTCTATGCTTCATGTGTTAAAGCTGCATTCTCCCTCCTGACCACCAGGGGGCGACTCCTCTGGTTGTATAGAAGTCTATGCTTCATGTGTTAAAGCTGCATTCTCTCTCCTGACCACCAGGGGGTGACTCCTCTGGTTGTGTAGAAGTATATGCTTCATGTGTTAAAGCTGCATTCTCCCTCCTGACCACCAGGGGGCGACTCCTCTGGTTGTATAGAAATCTATGCTTCATGTGTTAAAGCTGCATTCTCCCTCCTGACCACCAGGGGGCGACTCCTCTGGTTGTATAGAAGTCTATGCTTCATGTCTTAAAGCTGCATTCTCTCTCCTGACCACCAGGGGGCGACTCCTCTGGTTGTATAGAAGTCTATGCTTCATGTGTTAAAGCTGCATTCTCCCTCCTGACCACCAGGGGCGACTCCTCTGGTTGTATAGAAGTCTATGCTTCATGTGTTAAAGCTGCATTCTCTCTCCTGACCACCAGGGGGCGACTCCTCTGGTTGTGTAGAAGTCTATGCTTCATGTGTTAAAGCTGCATTCTCCCTCCTGACCACCAGGGGGCGACTCAGCTGGTTGTATAGAAGTCTATGCTTCATGTGTTAAAGCTGCATTCTCTCTGCTGACCACCAGGGGGTGACCCCTCTGGTTGTGTAGAAGTCTGTGCTTCATGTGTTAAAGCTGCATTCTCTCTCCTGACCACCAGGGGGCGACTCCTCTGGTTGTATAGAAGTCTATAGAAAATGGCTCATGGGGTGGGGCTACCTTGTGTTTGACGGGTTGGGACTCTTTTATCTGACAACTTTAACTCCTTCACAGTTTTGGCAACTTTATTTTTAACACTCTTAAAATGTCTTGATCAGCGTTTAGTTGATCAGGTTTAGTACAAACACAATTATTGACATTTAATAAAATAAATGATCATATTCTGCTCTCTCGTGCAAAACTTCTAAACGTCAGTCCACAAACCGATGGGTAACGTGGCGGTGACATTATTCACTCCTCAAACACACTCTGTGTGTTTTACTTCTACATTGTTGTGTTCAGGGTACACAGACTACGCAGTATATCATTACCTTCGCATTGAAAATGTGAAGGTAATGTTTTGATCGCCGTTTATTTATTATTTATTTATTTGTATGCGTGTTACTCGCATAACTCAAAAAGTATTTAACCGAATCGCATGGAATTTGGTGAGATGATTGGTTATTATCCGGGGACCATATGATTAGATTTTGGGATCGATCGGGTGAAAGGTCAAGGTCATGAAAAGTTCAAAATCTTCTTTTTACCATAGCGCGGTCAATTTGTATCCAATTGGCATGAAACTAATGCCAAGATGTTCATAATTCAATGCCCAGTCTTGTGATATGTGAAGGTATGCGCTCTACCGAGTGCCTATTCTAGTTGGTTTATATTTATGTCCCATAATAAACTCTAGATATTTTCCATAAAATATCTACCTTTTGGGATTGTGTCTGTTTGGTGTTCTTAAAAAAAACCTCATTATTAAAACTGTAAAACACAATCTACATGATTATTAAATCAATAAAACAAAGAAAAACAAAGTTTTAAATCCCTCAAACTGGGCCTGCCCTCCGCGCTACAATGAACTTCTCGTTAGAGATGTTTAATCCCAGTGTTTATGCTGAAGTGAGATGACCCCCCCCCAGCCGCTGATGAGTGACACCATGAATGTGCATTCCACTTGATTTGCTCTGTGCTTCAATTCACTGATGGTCGTCCTTTCATCCCATTAGCTCCAAATTCCTATAACTGGCTCCCTAAATGCGCGGGCCCCCGTATCAGGGCCGGCCCCTGCTGGGAGGGCATATGGGCCGCTTTGTTGGCAGGAAGGGAGTGTGTGTGCCGGGTCCACCAATCACTGCCCTCGCCTGGGGAGTTAAACAAATTGATTGGCAGGCTCGTGGTGGCCAGTTCCAGACACTGTGGTCCCCATTCATCACGACACAGAGCACAAGCCGGCTGAAAGGCCCCGGGGCCCGAGGCCCGAGGAGTCCGGGAAGAGGACGTTAGCTTCTTCGTTAAACATACACTTCCACATTCAGAGCCTCATATTCTGAATGTGGAAGTGTATGTTTCAAGAATAAGCTAACGTCGTCTTCTAGGACTAAGCTAACGTCGTCTTCTAGGACTAAGCTAACGTCGTCTTCTAGGACTAAGCTAACGTCCTCTTCTAGGACTAAGCTAACGTCCTCTTCTAGGACTAAGCTAGCGTCGTCTTCTAGGACTAAGCTAACGTCGTCTTCTAGGACTAAGCTAACGTCGTCTTCTAGGACTAAGCTAACATCCTCTTCTAGGACTAAGCTAATGTCCTCTTCTAGGACTAAGCTAGCGTCCTCTTCTAGGACTAAGCTAACGTCCTCTTCTAGGACTGTCTTCTAGGACTAAGCTAGCGTCCTCTTCTAGGACTAAGCTAACGCTCTTCTAGGACTAAGCTAGCCTCTTATAGGACTAAGCTAACGTCGTCTTCTAGGACTAAGCTAGCGTCCTCTTCTAGGAATAAGCTAACGTCGTCTTCTAGGACTAAGCTAACATCCTCTTCTAGGACTAAGCTAATGTCCTCTTCTAGGACTAAGCTAGCGTCCTCTTCTAGGACTAAGCTAACGTCCTCTTCTAGGACTAAGCTAACGTCGTCTTCTAGGACTAAGCTAGCGTCCTCTTCTAGGAATAAGCTAACGTTGTCTTCTAGGACTAAGCTAACATCCTCTTCTAGGACTAAGCTAGCGTCCTCTTCAAGGACTAAGGTAACGTCCTCGAATAGGACTAAGCTAACGTTGTCTTCTAGGACTAAGCTAGCGTCCTCTTCAAGGACTAAGGTAACGTCCTCGAATAGGACTAAGCTAACGTTGTCTTCTAGGACTAAGCTAACGTTGTCTTCTAGAACTCCTCGGGGTCCGCCTCCGCGGGTGTCTGGAAGTCGACTGTAAGCATCAGCGACGAGCCGGGAGGAGGTTTGAGAAAAAGAGCTTCTGACTCCCGACTCGTCGAAGGCCGACGAATGGTCAACGCCCCGGCGCTCCAAACCACGAGGACAACCGTGACCACGGGAACACCGTGACCACGGGGCGGCCGGATGGTCACGTGACTCAGTGAGAGAAACAAACCTGAATGATGAAGTCCATGACGTGATGTCCACAGACCTGGAGAGTTCGTGGACATTGAGCTGTTCTCTCTCGCTCTCTCTCTCTCTCTCTCCCTCTCTCTCTCGCTCTCTCTCTCGCTCTCTCTCTCTCTCTCTCTCTCTCTCTCTCTCTCTCTCTCTCTCTCCTCTCTCTCTCTCTCGCTCTCTCTCCCTCTCTCTCTCCCTCTCTCCCTCCCTCTCTCCCTCTCTCTCTCTCTCGCTCTCTCTCTCTCTCTCTCTCTCTCTCTCTCTCTCCCTCCCCTCCTCCTCTCTCGCTCTCCCTCTCTCTCTCTCTCTCTCCCTCTCTCCCTCTCTCTCTCTCTCTCTCTCTCTCTGTAGTGTCTTGTAGCTATAGACTCAGTGTCCTCTGTGTCCTTTGTAACACATGTCCTCTGAGACACAACATGACTACAAAGAGACACAACATGGCTACAAAGAGACACAACATGACTACAAAGATACACAACATGACTACAAAGAGACACAACATGGCTACAAAGAGACACAACATGGCTACAAAGAGACACGAAATAACTAAAAAGAGACACAACATGGCTACAAAGAGACACAACATGACTACAAAGATACACAACATGACTACAAAGATACACATGACTACAAAGAGACACAACATGGCTACAAAGAGACAACAGGACTACAAAGAGACACAACATGACTACAAAGATAGACAACATGACTACAAAGATACACAACATGACTTCAAAGAGACACAACAGGACTACAAAGAGACAACATGACTACAAAGAGACACAACATGACTACAAAGAGACAACAGGACTACAAAGAGACACAACACGACTACAAACACAACATGACTACAAAGAGACACAACAGGACTCCAAAGAGACAACATGACTACAAAGATACACAACATGACTACAAAGAGACACAACATGGCTACAAAGAGACACAACATGGCTACAAAGAGACACAAAATAACTAAAAAGAGACACAACATGACTACAAAGAGACACAACATGGCTACAAAGAGACAACAGGACTACAAAGAGACACAACATGGCTACAAAGATACACAAAATAACTACAAAGAGACACAACATGACTACAAAGAGACACAACATGGCTACAAAGAGACAACAGGACTACAAAGAGACACAACATGACTACAAAGATACACAACATGACTACAAAGATACACAACATGACTTCAAAGAGACACAACAGGACTACAAAGAGACAACATGACTACAAAGAGACACAACATGACTACAAAGAGACAACAGGACTACAAAGAGACACAACACGACTACAAACACAACATGACTACAAAGAGACACAACAGGACTCCAAAGAGACAACATGACTACAAAGAGACACAACATGACTCCAAAGATACACAACATGACTACAAAGAGACAACAGGACTACAAAGAGACACAACAGGACTACAAAGAGACACAACATGACTAAAAAGAGACAACAGGACTACAAAGAGACACAACATGACTACAAAGAGACACAACATGGCTACAAAGAGACAACAGGACTACAAAGAGACACAACATGGCTACAAAGATACACGAAATAACTACAAAGAGACACAACATGACTACAAAGAGACACAACATGGCTACAAAGAGACAACAGGACTACAAAGAGACACAACATGACTACAAAGAGACACAACACAACTACAAACACAACATGACTACAAAGAGACACAACATGACTACAAAGAGACAACAGGACTCCAAAGAGACAACATGACTACAAAGAGACACAACAGGACTACAAAGAGACACAACATGACTACAAAGAGACAACAGGACTCCAAAGAGACAACATGACTACAAAGAGACAACAGGACTACAAAGAGACACAACATGACTACAAAGAGACACAACAGGACTACAAAGAGACACAACATGACTACAAAGAGACAACAGGACTCCAAAGAGACACAACAGGACTACAAAGAGACACAACATGACTACAAAGAGACACAACATGACTACAAAGAGACAACAGGAATCCAAAGAGACAACATGACTACAAAGAGACACAACATGACTCCAAAGATACACAACATGACTACAAAGAGACAACAGGACTACAAAGAGACACAACATGACTCCAAAGATACACAACATGACTACAAAGAGACAACATGACTACAAAGAGACACAACATGACTACAAAGAGACAACAGGACTACAAAGAGACACAACATGACTACAAAGAGACACAACATGGCTACAAAGAGACAACAGGACTACAAAGAGACACAACATGGCTACAAAGATACACGAAATAACTACAAAGAGACACAACATGACTACAAAGAGACACCACATGGCTACAAAGAGACAACAGGACTACAAAGAGACACAACATGACTACAAAGATACACGAAATAACTACAAAGAGACACAACATGACTACAAAGAGACACAACATGGCTACAAAGAGACAACAGGACTACAAAGAGACACAACATGACTACAAAGTTACACAACATGACTACAAAGATACACAACATGACTACAAAGAGACACAACAGGACTACAAAGAGACAACAGGACTACAAAGAGACACAACACGACTACAAACACAACATGACTACAAAGAGACACAACATGACTACAAAGAGACAACAGGACTCCAAAGAGACAACATGACTACAAAGAGACACAACATGACTACAAAGAGACAACAGGACTCCAAAGAGACAACATGACTACAAAGAGACAACAGGACTACAAAGAGACACAAGATGATTACAAAGAGACACAACAGGACTACAAAGAGACACAACATGACTACAAAGAGACAACAGGACTCCAAAGAGACACAACAGGACTACAAAGAGACACAACATGACTACAAAGAGACAACAGGACTCCAAAGAGACACAACATGACTACAAAGAGACAACAGGACTCCAAAGAGACACAACATAACTACAAAGAGACAACAGGACTCCAAAGAGACAACATGACTACAAAGAGACACAACATGACTACAAAGAGACACAACATGACTACAAAGAGACACAGAGTAACTACAAAGAGAATCCCAACGACCAGCGCACCATGAGGTGTGTCTTGTGGGTTCGGGGCGGTGGGCCTGTTGTCCGTCCCGGGGTCTCATCGCCTCATCATCATCCGAGTTATTCATGCTTGTTATTGAACGTGTTAGTAAATGATGTATTAACAACGAGTGAGGTTGTCATCACACTGCTCTCCAGAGGCAGTGGCACAGCCCTCTCCCTCCTGGAGGCCCCGTGTCCGGAGAGGTCCGGTCCTCTGCCGGTGCCAAGGGGAATGGCTCCGTGCCCAGACAGAGTATGCAGACCAGCAATTAGCCAGGGCCAGTCAGCCAGACACCGCCACACGGCCCACAGGCCGGGCCGCTCTGCTCCCCGAGTGGTGGTCGTGGTCCCTCTCCTTTGTGGGGCCGCTCACGGCGTCCCGCCGGGCCTCGGACTGCGTGCAGTTACAGCATTCAGACACCAGGCCTCGCCAAGCGTGACTTCTGACACCCACTGAATTGATTTTTTTCTTCCCCATCTTTTTTTTAAATTTTGTTTCTTTTCTTTCCGCTGTGTCGTTTTGCCAACCTGAATGAAAGGCGGTGTTATGGGGTCTTTTGTTGCCTCGGCTGAGTTGAAAAGGTTCTGGACGCGTTCCAGAAAAAGATCCTTTGAGTTTATGTTGAAAAAAGAATTCTGGATTTTTTTTTTCTTCTCATATATGATCAAAACAAAACAGTACAACTACAGTACACTGTGAACGACTTGTGAGGAGGAGGGAGGAAGAGAGAAGGCAGGAGGACACACACACACACACACGCCTACACACACACACATGTCACATTTGTCACACTTTGTCAGACAATTATGAGAGGTGCTGAAGGGTTGTGTGTGTGTGTATATGGGTGTATGTGTGTGTGTGTGTGTGTGTGTGTGTGTGTGTGTGTGTGTGTGTATGTGCTCCCAACAGGATGTTCTCGGTTCCCCAGAGCGTCAACTCTTTTCTTTCTCATCTTTTGCTCAATATTATGAAACTGTTTCCATTCAGGTGTTCAAATAAATATTAGTGAGATGAGAAGTCTCCTTATCTATCACCACACACACACACACACACACACACACAGTATCAATGTGTGTACAGAGGGGGGGGGGGGGCAGCTGCCATCGTTGGCCCTGTGCAGAGCGCTGACCTGAGAGACGTCCAGCACCATCAGACACATTCAACAAACACAGCCCTGAAAGAGAGAGAGAGAGGGGGGGGGGGGGGGGGATATAATGATTTAAGGGCATAGACAGTGAGGGAGGGATGGAGGGAGAGAGAAAGAACAAATGTAGGAAGGATGGACGGGCATAGTGAGGGATGGAGGGAGGGATGGAGGGAGTGTGTGTGAGAGAGAGAGAGAAAGGAAGGATGAATCTATTTACTCATGTGGTGACTCAGTCAGTGTGTGTGTGGTCAGGAGTCAGACTTTACATCCTCAACACTAAATGTCACCTGACCTCACCTGACCTGACCCACCTGACCTCATCCACCTGACCTCACCTGACCTCACCTGACCTCACCCACATGACCTCACCTGACCTCACCTGACCTCACCCAACTGACCTCACCCACCTGACCTCACCTGACCTCACCCACCTGACCTCACCCACCTGACCTCACCTGACCTCACCCACCTGACCTCAGCCACCTGACCTCACCCACCTAACCTCACCCACCTGACCTCACCTGACCTCACCCAACTGACCTCACCCACCTGACCTCACCCACCTAACCTCACCCACCTAACCTCACCCACCTGACCTCACCCACCTGACCTCACCCACCTGACCTCCCCCACGTGTCTCACTCCGCGTGTCTCCTCGTTCGTATAAATTCCCGAGTGCATGGAGAGAGGAGCACTCGGGTGCACAACGCAAACAAGGCGCTGTGTTTGAGGACCCTCGTCTATCTGAGTGCTGCCGGCCACCGTGTGGGAGCCCTGTGAGGGAAGACAAACAGCACACAGGTGGATGCACCGCGCTCAAGGGCCTCTTTATCTAGCTCAAATGTTTGACTGCCATTCAGTTTGCTTATGTAACCATCGCGGGTCCTTAAGGGCCCCAGTAGCATCGCGGGCAGGACTCATACACACCGTATCTGTCAGTGATTGATGAGCGGTTCACACCAGGGCGGCCGTTAGACCCTCACATGTTTGTCTACTTTTTGAGCCAAAAAATCATTTGACAGAACAAACCGGCCTCATGGGCTGTGAGCACAGCTTTAGAATGAAGCTGCAACCAATCAGATTCATGGTTTTGTTTAGAGCGCCGCTATCAGCCGGTGGGCCCGCCGCTGTTTACCGTCTTAATCTCTAGTTTCAATTCAGTTTATTTTGTATAGCCCCAAATTACAAATTACAAACTATCCTCATTGGGCTTTACAATCTGTACACATAGACATCCCTGACCTTTGACCTCACATCGGATCAGGAACAACTCTCAAGAAATAGAAAAAAACCTTTCAGGGGAAAAAAGTGAAGAATCCTTCAGTAGAGAACAGAGGAGGATCCCTCTCCAGGATGGACAGAACAATAGATGTCATGTGACCAGATGAACAATAGATGTCATGTGACCAGATGAACAATAGATGTCATGTGACCAGATGAAGAATAGATGTCATGTGACCAGATGAACAATAGATGTCATGTGACCAGATGAACAATAGATGTCATGTGACCAGATGAACAATAGATGTCATGAGACCAGATGAACAATAGATGTCATGTGACCAGATGAACAATAGATGTCATGTGACCAGATGAACAATAGATGTCATGTGACTAGATGATCAATAGATGTCATGTGACCAGATGAACAATAGATGTCATGAGACCAGATGAACAATAGATGTCATGAGACCAGATGAACAATAGATGTCATGTGACCAAATGAACAATAGATGTCATGTGACCAGATGAACAATAGATGTCATGTGACCAGATGAACAATAGATGTCATGTGACTAGATGATCAATCGATGTCATGTGACCAGATGAACAATAGATGTCATGTGACCAGATGAAGAATAGATGTCATGAGACCAGATGAACAATAGATGTCATGTGACCAGATGAACAATAGATGTCATGTGACCAGATGAACAATAGATGTCATGTGACCAGATGAACAATAGATGTCATGTGACCAGATGAACAATAGATGTCATGAGACCAGATGAACAATAGATGTCATGTGACTAGATGAACAATAGATGTCATGTGACCAGATGAACACTAGATGTCATGTGACCAGATGAACAATAGATGTCATGAGACCAGATGAACAATAGATGTCATGTGACCAGATGAACAATAGATGTCATGTGACCAGATGAACAATAGATGTCATGAGACCAGATGAACAATAGATGTCATGTGACTAGATGAACAATAGATGTCATGTGACCAGATGAACAATAGATGTCATGAGACCAGATGAACAATAGATGTCATGTGACTAGATGAACAATAGATGTCATGTGACCAGATGAACACTAGATGTCATGTGACCAGATGAACAATAGATGTCATGTGACCAGATGAACAATAGATGTCATGTGACCAGATGAACAATAGATGTCATGTGACCAGATGAACAATAGATGTCATGAGACCAGATGAACAATAGATGTCATGTGACCAGATGAACACTAGATGTCATGTGACCAGATGAACAATAGATGTCATGTGACCAGATGAACAATAGATGTCATGAGACCAGATGAACAATAGATGTCATGTGACTAGATGAACAATAGATGTCATGTGACCAGATGAACAATAGATGTCATGTGACAAGATGAACAATTGATGTCATGTGACCAGATGAACAATATATGGCATGTGACCAGATGAACAATAGATGTCATGTGACTAGATGAACAATAGATGTCATGTGACCAAATGAACAATAGATGTCATGTGACCAGATGAACAATAGATGTCATGAGACCAGATGAACAATAGATGTCATGTGACCAGATGAACAATAGCCGTTTTTCCGCCGTTTAAACTTAAGTTTAAGTTTTTGGTTTCATCACACATGTTCTGGCCATATTCACTGGGCTAGAGGCTCATCACGCCATTTATAGCATATTAGCAGATTGTCCTGGATGAAACGGTGTCTCCGCTCCAGTTGCCTCCCAGTGGCCCTCAAAGGGCCCGAGGAGGATCACTGTCACACCACCGGCTCCGGAGCGCTCTGTGTTGACCCCGGAGGACGCAGCGGGAAAGGAAAGCAAAGAGCGGCTCTCCACTGGGGCCAACTCAGGGAGCTGGATGCCAGCACAGACTACTACTTTGAACTCTGTGGTTTGGAGGTCAGAACCTGGTCAGGACGAAGAGGGGCCCTCTGGGTCCAGCAACAAACAACAGTGACCGGGAACAATGGGGCTTGGACACACCCTCACACAACTGAAACATCTCAACAACCTCTCAAGTACCTCAAACCCCCGAGACGAGGGGCGGTTGACCCGTGTGGAGACCAGGGCGGAGATGTGTCCGGGGACGGGTGTGTAGAGAGAGATCAACCAGCTGACGCACACAGGGAAGCTTGTGTTCCCCGTTGACCTTTGATCCTCCGATGTAAGGGCCGAGTTAGGCTCCTGAAGAGGTACAGTAGTTCGTACGATGTGTTGATAACATTCTGCTCCCTGACTGGATGGGTGACAATAAAACAGACTTTCATCCAAGAAACCACTTTTTGTTCCCTGTACAGATTGAAAGTGGTATTCTGTCTCGAGTCCGTTGGGTTTAACGTCTGCCATGTGAAAGAGAAACTCTTCATTGCTTCATAGTTTTAACGCTGACTTATTGTGGCTAACGCAGGTCAGTTAACGCCCTACCAAGTACGTGTCTTGCCTAAGCCTAAAGCTTAGGTTGTTGGGCGACCTCGCAAACGTATTGCCAGAGGTTAGCAGGTCCGTCTTTCAATCAGGGGGTTGGCGGTTCAATCCCCGCCCTAGTCGATGTGTCCTTGAGCAAGGCACTTAACTCTGAGCTGCTCCCTGTCGCTGAGTCTACGGTGTGTGTGAATGTAACAGGATTGTAAGTCGCTTTGGATAAAAGCGACAGCTGAATGACATGTGATGTAATAAAGAACTCCGACGTAGGAGCCATTTTGTTTGTTGTTGTTGTGTTGGACCTCCCACCAGCAGGGGGCGTATGGTCAATGAAGACAGAGGCCAATATAATCGGGAGGAGCACTGGGGCCAGGTGTTGCTAGATTGGCAGGAGCACTCAGTGTGTTTCCTTATGTCGTGACCCCGTTGCCTTTATAAAGGTCACTATGGCTGCTTGGAGGTTTAGTTTCGACGTGTGGGAGAACCCTGACGATGAGTTTCATTTCTTTCATTTTTTGGGAACAGACAAATCGGTTTGGACGAGGAATGTATACTGTTAAATTGTAATAGTTTATTTTGATAACATCTGCAGAGGTCTTATGTTTTAAATTAATACATATAGAAAGATATTATAATAGAAAATATTAGGGAGAATATTGATATTGTTATTAATGTATTATGAAGCATAGGAGTAATGTTTACTCTATGCAAATGTAAATCGCAAGAATGAATGTATATTGCATAAGAGTGACTGGATGTTCGTATTATAGATTGACGAGGCCGGTTGAATTCCGTGAAGTGACTTACAATAACGGACTTTTATTGTGAAAGTGACTTTAATGCGGACAATAACAAGACGGGACTCTTATTGTGAAAGCGACTGGACCGGAAGTGACGTTTCGGCCAGGGAGATGAAACTCCGTGTTTTAGAGAGATCGCCCTCTTCCACAGGTAATCGCCGAGGCCGGCACACGAGGAAGAGCGCCTTGAATGTTTGTTCTACACTTCCTGCCATTAAATGTTGATAACTTAATCCACGCGCGTCCGGAAGCCTGTTTTCCATCATCTCCGAAGTGCCCAGTTTCAGAATACTCTACAATACTTTATTTTGTGTTGGAACTTTACAAATAAATAACCCTCTCATTACTGGACGTTGCATCTGTTTATTGCACGAGTCTGAACTCAACCTCCGAGCAACCACAGGGACCTTTGTTGCTAGGCAACGGGTTCACCACAGCCGATATTGGACAATTCCGCAAAACCGGAGGGTGATTTCTAACAACAGCGTTGTGTCCCGTTCGGTACCACGGTCTTCTTCCTACCATCCATCTGATCTCATAGCAACACCAGGGCGGTCGCCACACAGAGGACGGGCCACTTCCTGCAGAGGCGGTGAATGAGGGCCCTGGACGCTGATTGTGACATGCAGAATTGGCCATTATGTACATTCTGGGCTGGGACCGTCTCCCCTGGTGGTAAGCAGGAGATGGATTTTGTCCTTGTCTCTTTAACCACCCAGCAGGACTCAATACGGATCGGACAAAGGTTCTTGAGTGTAGGGGGTTGTGTTTAGAAACCTCTGCAGCCAGTTCATCCTCCTGGTGCAGCTCCGGCTGGCGGTAGAAAAGAAGCTTCCGTTACTACGCAGTGTGATTTGCTCTAATATTGTTTTCTGTGTTGTTTCCCACTGCACTCCGCCCACTCCTCCTCTCCACCTCCATCTGCCTGATGGATCGTGGAGGTCTGGATCGTGGTCCATGACGACTACCAACTATTCCTACACTCTGTGGTATTCATTGTGTTGTTACTGTGTTTTAATTTGTGTGTAATGATTCCTTCTGGTCACATGACATCTATTGTTCTGTCCATCCTGGAGAGGGATCCTCCTCTGTTCTCTCCTGAAGGGTTCTTCACTTTTTTCCCCTGAAGGGTTATTTGGGAGTTTTTCCTGATCCGATGTGAGGTCAAAGGTCAGGGATGTCTATGTGTACAGATTCTAAAGCACTCCGAGGCAAATTTGTAATTTGTGAAAATGGACTCTACTAATAAACTGAATTGTATTGATTTAATATGTCGTCCATGTTGTCTGTACTGTTGCATCGAATGGAAATTCGAGATGTTGGGCATTACCTCTTCCAATGTGATCTTGATATGAAACCAAAAGGTCAAATACTGCGTTGGTTCAAGTGTCTCGCCTGCAAAAATAATGGGAAAACAAATAGCTCCATAGCAAATGGAAGCAATTCAGAATCGCTACTGAACTTGAGACGAGTGAAAGTTCACCCCCAGCTCACGGCTCACTCTGTATTTGCTCAACCATCCATCACATACAATAGATGCCTCTAGATTGGAGGCAGCGTGTAACTGTTAACCAACAGGCGAGTGATGGAGAGACACTAAATGGCTTTATGGGATGCTATCATTCTTCTCTGAGGTAGCACACAGCCAGTTAATGATTGACATGCTCACACTGGGAGGCGGCTGAGACACATGGCGAATGGCTGAAGTTGCGTTGGAGCTTTGAACCTTTATGGTGTCATGGTCTTGTCGGGTTCCCAGTGAGACAAGAACAAACACTGATAAGGAGATACAAGTAAACTGGCATTCGGCAGACGTATTAGAGCAGCCTGATAATGAGGAGTTGCAGTAATCTAGTCTAGAAGGTGTGAACTAGCTGTTCTGCATCTTTTTGAGACAAGATGTGCCTGATTTTAAAAATGGAATGTAGATGAAACAATGCAGTCCTTGAGATGTTCTTCACGTGGAGTTAAAGTCCTGATCCAGGAGAACAGAGATTCTTTACAGTGTGTTGATACCAGGGCAATGCGGTCTACAGAAACCACATCACCAGATCATTGACCTCTGAGGTGCTCAGAGTTAAATTACTTTAGTTTTGTCGGAGTTTAACATCAAGAAGTTGCAGGTCATCCATGTTTTTATGTCTTTAAGACATGCTTGGATTTTACTGAGTTGGTTGGTTTCCTCTGGTTTTATCGATGGATATAGTTGAGTATCATCTGCATAACAATGAAAGTTTATGGAGTGTTTCCTGATAATATTTCCCAAAGGAAGCATGTATAAGGGAAATACAATTGTGTTCAAGTCTTTTTCAATGCAGCATGATGTTAATTTAGTAAAAGATGGTCCATTTAGAGTCAAACAGACCATAACACAGGGTATGCTTTAGGGGCGGGGCTACCTTGTGACGGACACGTCGTCATCACGCCGTTGTCTGTGTTTTATTCTTTAAATTTGAAACTTTTCCCAAGTTCATTGTAACATTTCAATCTCCCAAAAATGTTTTATTCAGCATCCTTTTGTCGCTCCTGGGTGCAAAAAAAAAAAAAAGCTGGTGACGTCACGCTGACTATGAAGACTTCGTATATATTATTTGCTTTCAGCTAACTCCAATAAAAACTTATCCAAAACCCAAAATGTATTCAACAAAACATGTTTCAACCCAAACATGATCTGATCCAAGTAGCCAACTTAAAACAAAAAAAATGTCACGATATACGACGAATGTACAGTATATTTTGAGGAAAAGAGTGTTTGCACTGCCATTTTTATCAAAAGGAAATAATGTTAATAATTCTGGTGAAAATAAATTGTTGATTTTTTATCTATCTAAATGAATTCTAATCCGTGGTGCTGCCGTCGGGACGTCTCCAACAGCCGTGTTTAAGTCCTCTCGTGTCCTCACATCCCCCATTTGCAAACAGACAGGCGTCGTTGAAAGGCCACAAGAGGCCACTTCAGCACACAAGGGTCCTGACCTGACCCCTCTCCGACTCGGGGACTGGATACGGGAGACGTCCTCAGCACCGTGGATGCACACAGGGATACATGGACAACGGACAAATACTAAAGTCATTTTTAAAGTGAAATTGATAGAAAACCACTATTCAAGAAAAGAAGGGGGGTAAGTTTGGCCCAATTCTGTAATAAAAATGAAGCAGTGATTTTGGAAGCCGGAGTTATGTGGAATATGCATATTCTAAACTAACATCTCACCTGACCGGTAATTATAGGCTTTGTGTCCAAAGGTACCAACATCAGGATACCAGCAGCTCTAAAGATGACTCATCAATACTAGATATGTCATGTGTTCAATCAAGAGTAAGAATCATATTTTCTTGTCTCAAATTCCTGGTCGCACAAATTGTTTGCTCAATAATTGTTGGCGTAAAACTGTGAAATGTTGTCTTTTGGCGGCAATTGCAGCTCCAGTGTCAGAGCGGGTAGTCCGTTCATCCCGAGGTTGATGGTTGAAGTCTCATGCGCAGCAGCCTCCAGAGTTACGAGTCTGTCAGCTGACCAACAGCTGGGCGCCCGAGCCAATCGCGCAGCAGAGTCACGCCCTCTGCGTTAGCCTATCAGCTGTTGCCATCTCCTCTAAAGGTGCTCTATCTCTGCCTCTAGCAACTGCTGCTGTTTTCATGTGACCCTCCGCCTCCACAGCACCACCCGCCAGCCTCTCCAGCCAACCTCCAGCAGAACCTCCAGCCACCACTACCGGTGCCTGGACTCCTCGGGGGGGATTCACTTCTTGCTCCCCACTCGGGGTAAACACATCACAAATCTCCTCGCTGAGTTCAAGCGCCAGATAAATTGCGTGTAACTCATGGATGTATCAATGAACGTTATTAATCGTTCACTTGTCTCTCCTGGTTGAAATGACTTTGGTATCAATCGTCTCATCTTTCCACCAGAATGCAAATAAGTATATTTTCCAGAATGTAAAAGTATTTAAGGATCTCTCAATACTCCAATAACCACCAACAAGGTTATTGGTCAGCAGCTATTTTTATACTTCAGACTACTAAATAAGAGCGGGAAGCCCCATCAGGTCGTAACCATAACCTTCGTCCATCATTTAACATGTTCAATTTTTATCATTTTTATCATGTCAATTGTTGGACCACTTAAACCCTCTATAAAGGCACATTTCATCATCTAAAAAGGCCTCTGATAGGCTAATTTAACCCTCTACAATAAGGGTGTCAAACTCATTTTCACCTCAGCGTCATGGCTGCCTCTTAAAGGGCCGGTGTAACGTTATAAACTACTCAAACATATTGTTAAATAACTCTCTTCGCATTTGATTATTATTTATTGGAGTGTACAAATATTGTACATAAGAACATTTCTCTAATGTTATAACTTGAATCCATTTAATTTGAAACCTTCAAAATAAAAGCACAATATATTTTTCTTCAATTTCTTGAATAAAAGGAGATCATGTGTCTTTCAGGCCGTCAGGGGCCACATCAAATGATGTGACGGGCCGCATTCGGCCCGCGGGCCTTGTGTTTGACACCTGTGCTTTACAACAAGCAGAGATGCAGAATGTACACATAGACAGTGGATAGAGATCACAACACTTTAATCAGATAATAAAACACATCAAACTCTGTGTGCAACAAATGATTTAATAAAAGACACATAGGAATATTACAGACTTGGATTGAAAAGGCCTTTATTCCCTCAAACCATGAGGAAATGCTTTAATAAACAGGTCCTGTGAGGAGCCGATGGTGCCACGAGTGGAAGTCAGGGGACCTCCGGGCCCTCGCTCTGGTGTTCCCTGACCCCATTTGTAGAATCCCCATGTTAGACCACCTCTTCAGAGGCACCTGTCAGAAACCCCAAGCAAGGCTCACGTTTGAGTCGTCTATTAGAGGACAATACGAGACGAGCTATAAAAGAGAGGTGGCTGAAAGGTTGAAGAAAGGGAAAATATCAAGAAAGAGAAGGAGCACTTTACCCTCACAGCTCCTGGATGGAAGTGGAGTTCGTCTGCGACAGCCATCAACACAATACCAACAAGGAGTTGACCCGTCAAAATGGGCACGCAGTCGGCGCCATAGAAGACGGATTGGGTGAGAATCAATAGCATTATTATTTCAAATGGATGCTTCATGGACAGGCTCACAGACGGGCGTCTGGGAGGAGGGACGGACGTACAGACAAATGGATTCACGTGAGTGGAGTAAACGGCTCGTGTGTCGAGGCAGATGCTGGCCGCGGACCACGTTGGCGGATCCCCCTTTGCTGTGGACGTCCCTCTGAGAAAGACCTTCCCCTTCAGGTCACTTCAATCGTTTGTCACGTCATAGCCCCCCCCCCCCCCCCCACCCACAGCTCTATCAACACCCTTTCAATTGTTGGGTGTGTGTCTTCATGTGTGTACGTGTGTGTGTCAAGTTGTTTGACTGGGAAGGCAAAGTTCAGTGTTCAGATTCCCCCCGGTGGCCCGGTAGCCCGGCCTGGAGGCTGAAAGTGTTGCTTTATGGTCAGTGGGACTTCAGAGGGTGTGTGCAGTGGGGGGGGGGGGGACAATGAAGACAATGCCGCAGCAAGACTTTCCCTTTCTCTGTGAGTGTGCCTGAAAAGATACTTGGGGTTGCAGTTGTGCACTTAGAGCACCAGTGAAACCCACGCTGAGTATCCTGAGTAGGCGTATGTCTAGCAGTTGGTTCAGACTCCACCAGATACGTTTCGTGGGTAGCCACCTCCAGGTGTTTGGTTTAGAATAACTACGCTTGTAACATTATGTCGGCTACAGGTCAATTAAACACAAGTCAGTGTTGATTTGGTTGAATAGAGACACGACCAGTGGTCTCCAGGGTGAAAGTCCTGTCCTCTGTTTTTGAATCCAGCCCTCCACCCTGACCTCATCCCTTCTACCGTGGACTTCCTCCTACTAATGTAAGAATCAAGACCATTTTGTTTCCTGAAAAATAAAACCTAACTCCGGGAGAAGAAACGGTTGCATCGGAACTTCATTGACAATAAAGTTTAGTTTGTATGTGAACCAGATATTCCAAAGACACCGATGTCCATCACATTGCATGGGAATCCACCCAGAAGTTGTCATCAACCAACATCCCTACACACAGAACAATAAGGGTTCTTAAATGGCTCTTTAAGGCTTTGTGGTTCTACGAAGAACCATCACCTACCGGAGAACCATTATTTTGTTTGAGGCATCATTATATGTTCTTTGAACAACTCTTTAAGGACATGGTTCTTTCGAGAACCCTGGTTTGAAAGGTTATTTGCTGTGGAACCAGAAATGGTGCCTTAAAGAACCATGTTTTGAAGGTTCTTTGAGACACCTTTATAGGTTCTTTGAAGATTTTTTTTAGGTAATGGTTCTTTAAAGAACCCTGGTTTGAAAAGTTCTTTGTGGAACTAGAAATGGTGCCCTAAAGAACCATGTCTTGAAGGTTATTTGGGACACCTTTATAGGTTCTTTGAAGAACTCTTTAAGGATATGGTTCTTTAAAGAACCCTGGTTAGAAAGGTTCTTCGTGGAACCAAAAATGGTGCCTTAAAGAACAATTTTTGAAGGTTCTTTGAGACACCTTTATAGATCCTTTGAAGAATTTTTTAAGGAACTGGACTCTGGTTTGAAAGGTTCTTTGTGGAACCAGAAATGGTTCTTCTATGGCATCCCTCAGAAGAACCATTTTCGGTTCCAGATGGACCTCCATGGTTCTGTGTGTAGAGCCATGTCGCAATGCTTAAACACCTTTTCGTAGATGTAAAGCACTGTTGAAAACATGTGCTTAGCGTAAGCATCTGGGCGGCACTGTGAGCAATATTGACACGCACTAGACTTTTACAGTTTAACTATAAAGATGGACCTTATTAAAAAAATACCAGTGATTTGGGCTCAGGCTACATTTTACAGAGTTCCTTCCAGGTTTCCTGCTGAGAGATACAGAAAGACAAGCAGGTGCAGTCCTTCGGCTCCGGACGATCTCCGGCTCCGTCTCCACCCAGTATTGTGTTGAACCTTTGTGTCCAGCCATAATGATGGGCCTCTCAGCCCCGAAGCACAAACATATACACACATCCTAATGCTATAGCCACCATATTATTTTAACAACAATGGCACTCAACCTGTTCGATAATCACTGCCCTGCCTTCTTTCCCTTACATTTAAAGAGAAACCTGCTTTTAGAGTCGGCTCAAGGGGCTCTTTCAACAAGTGTCAAGAGTAACCACGCACATCCTTCAGGATCTCCCGCAGTCACTAATCATCACCCGGAGGACAATATAGGCGGTGGTAATAGGTGTCCTCAAAGACGTGGTCAGTCTCTGCAGGGCCTCCGAACCATGCAGGCTTTGGGGGAACTGGCTTGGTGAATACTGCTTTGGTTACAAGTGCAATGGCTCAAGCAAAACCAGGTAATATTGTGTCTTTGTTGTTGCTATATGTGCTCACACTGTGAATTAATGCAATTACAGATTACAGCGGCCATATTTGTTTTCACTTTTTGGTGATGGGCTATTCTATTCTAGCTTCCACAATGAAATCTGTTTATTTATACCTATTAAAAAAGGAGCTGGCCACCATATTTGAGCATTTCTCTGTTGGTGGAGACTTGACTTTGAAGAGATAATTTATACATTTCACTTTAAGTTCAGTTTCCTGTCAGAAATGGCAAAATGAAGCGGTGAAAATGGCCGTATAGGGTTGGACGACTAATAACTCTGCTGATGGTAATAATTGAAGATACTGTAGGCCCATTCATTTCAATTCATTTATTTGAACAGGGACCGTACACATCCATCAACCCAGGGGTAAATGTGTCTTAGCTAACGCTACATTTCAACCGTACTCCTTGTGGCCAGATATTACAAGCCTTCACTCAGGGAGAAAATGGTAATCACAAAAACATCATAAAAAGCAGTAAACATACAGGTTACGATCAAATGTAGGCCTCATCAGAAATAAATACATATAGAGACAGAAACAAGGTGTGGCGTTTTTTATTAAAATGTACAAAATCCTCAGGTAGTGTGAAGGTGACGCTTGTTACCCAGAGAGAGGTTGGAAGGAGAGATATACGTTTCTAAAATGTTACTTTACTACATTAAACACCTGTGGAGCTAACATTAGCAGAGTACGTTAGCCAACATTAAAAACCTGTGGAGCTAACGCTAGCAAAGTACGTTAGCATGTATTAATAACAAATATTAAGCTTTTACATTAAAAACCTGTGGAGCTAACGTTAGCAGAGTACATTAGCATGTATCATTAACAAGTACTACGCTTCTACCTTAAAAACCTGTGTCGCTAACGCTAGCAGAGTACATTAGCATTAATAACAAGTATTACCTTTCTACATTAAAAACCTGTCGAGGTAACATTAGCAGAGTGCATTAGCATGCATCAAAAACAAGTATTATGCGTCTACCTTAAAAATCTGTGGAGCTAACGTTAGCAGAGTACATTAGCATGTATCAATGATAAGTATTACGGTTCTACATTAAAAACCTGTGTAGCTAACATTAGCAGAGTACATTAGCATGTATCAATGATAAGTATTACGGTTCTACATTAAAAACCTGTGGAGCTAACGTTAGCAGAGTACATTAGCATGTATTAATAACAAGTACTACGCTTCTACTGTAAAAACCCGTGGAGCTAACGTTAGCAGAGTACATTAGCATGTATCAATGATAAGTATTACGGTTCTACATTAAAAACCTGTGTAGCTAATATTAGCAGAGTACATTAGCATGTATCAATGATAAGTATTATGGTTCTACATTAAAAACCTGTGGAGCTAACGTTAGCAGAGTACATTAGCATGTATCAATGATAAGTATTACGGTTCTACATTAAAAACCTGTGTAGCTAACATTAGCAGAGTACATTAGCATGTATCAATGATAAGTATTATGGTTCTACATTAAAAACCTGTGGAGCTAACGTTAGCAGAGTACATTAGCATGTATTAATAACAAGTACTACGCTTCTACTGTAAAAACCCGTGGAGCTAACATTAGCAGAGTACATTAGCATGTATCAATGATAAGTATTACGGTTCTACATTAAAAACCTGTGGAGCTAACGTTAGCAGAGTACATTAGCATGTATTAATAACAAGTACTACGCTTCTACTGTAAAAACCCGTGGAGCTAACGTTAGCAGAGTATGTTAGCATGTATTAAAATGTACGAAATCCTCCAGTAGGAGCCTTATAAACAGCTCTCAGGTAGCTCCATATTAATCGAGCAAACAGAAATGCAACATTAGTATTTTACATGTCAACTCCTCGAGGTCTTGCATGTATACGATATCTTTTAGATCGGACGATGACATGAGAAACCAGGTGTCAGGGCAACAACACCCTTTACACCCTGATAGCACTTCAGAGACCCCGTGGTGTCCTGAGGGATGGTCATAGATGCTTTTTTGGGGGGGAGAACACTTTCATACAAAATGCTCAAAGATAATATATCTGCCACTACATGTTAAGCAGCCCAGCTGAGTGTCGGCCGAGGCGGGAAACGTGCCGCGGGGCGGCGTTAACGCGTCACCTCTGGCCCCCGGGACAGGAAGAGGTTAAAGTCGGTCCGTCTCTTAAATGCTTGATCAACAACACCTTCGCAGCCTCTGATCTCAGCGTCAGTGCTATCGGACGGAGAGAAAACAGACCGGGGGCTGCACACACACACGGCTCCCGCCACTATTGATTTTGGGTTAATGTACAACTACTGGTTCAGCACAGAGTCAACAATGAAGTGCATTCATCAGGGTGTCCAGAGCAACACTTGTTACCAGCATCAGGAATGTGGATGTACGCCAGAGGATCCGGGGCCTCGGCACAAGTCCTGGAAGCATCAACACTCAGCGTTCAAAAGGTATGCGCTGCCACATCCAGCCCGATATCTGGATTCTAAACCTTTGCACGGGGACAGTTTCTCCTATTTTCAATATATGAGTTAAGTTGAAACAGATTCTTGACACCAGATGGATGAGTGAGTAAACGCAGTAATCTTATTAGGATCTGAGAAGTAGGAGGCACTTTAAATCTCTCATCTGAAGGTTCATAACCCTGTTTCTGCATTATCATTTGTTTTTCAAAGAAGTCTTTTGAACCACCTTCTACAACCAGGTGTTACAGTTAGGGCTAATGTTTTAAAGGAATGTTACGGTATGTTTTTAAGGAATGTTAAGATATGTTTTAAAGGAACAAGGTCTTATCTTCACTCAAACTCAAGCTGGACAAATACCGAGGCATGGTCACTTCCCCTGACCGCCTAATGATGACGGTTTCCCTGGGAGTTATTAATTATAATATAAAGCCACGTTGGTTCTATTGATTGTTTGTCACCTTTTCGTTGTGATAATAAATAATTGCATATTATAAACTATAATGACCTGGTTTCTTTCAGGATCTGTACTCTTAAAACTCTCAAATTAGCGTTATTATTATTGAATATATAGTTGAATAATACTTGTTGTTGGTTATTGAAATCGATCAATATAAATCACCATATTGCGGAATCATTTGTGGACATATCGTTGGGCCTCATGTTGCAGTCTTCACGTGATCAAAGTAGTAAAGGCGTGTAAAGTACGAAAGAAGCTTGAGAGCAAAAGTTTAATTTATTCAGGCGTTGGGAGCTGTTTCATCCACTCTAATGATTTATTGACATGCAAGATTCCTCTTCCGGACCAAAATGAAAGCTCAGCCCCAAGTGGGAGACGGAGGAACTGCACACATTGGAAGCCGTTGTCGTGAAAAACGGAAACTGTTCTTAAAAGAAGACTCTGCATTCACGTTAGCCGAGCTTCAGAATCCAAACCCCCTGAGGAACATGATGGACGTGACAACATGCACAGGATGAAGAGCCAGTCGTCTCTCTCGCTCTCTCCCGCCTCTCAGACGCACGATTGGCCAATCGTAGAGCAGCAACTCGACGGGGTCCAACAAACACAGACTCTCAACCGCGGTTCCAGTTGTTCTTCATCTTCAGGCCGGTTCAGTGCATTTTGGAACTCGTTGGGTTTAAACGTTGTGTGAAAATGACGCTTGGTGCCCAGAGAGGGCGTAAAGAGAGATATACGTTTCTAAAATGTTACTTTTCTACATTAAACACCTGTGGAGCTAACATTAGCAGAGTACGTTAGCATGTATCAATAACAAGTATTACGCTTCTACATTAAAAAGCTGTGGAGCTAACGTTAGCAGAGTACATTAGCATGTATCAATTACAAGTATTACGGTTCTACATTAAAAATCTGTGGAGCTAACGTTAGCAGAGTACGTTAGCATGTATCAATTACAAGTATTACGGTTCTCCATTAAAAACCTGTGGAGCTAATGCTAGCAGAGTACGTTAGCATCAATAATAAGTATTATCATTTATTTGCTATGCTAGCTAGCTAGTGAAGGTAATAAAGAGGAGCACTGTTGTTGCTGAACTTCATTGTCGTCAGGTGACAATTAAAGGTATGCTAGCGGCTAGCTTTGCCTCAGCTCCACCAACAAGCCACACCTCTGCCCATTTCAAGATTCAAGATTCAAGTCTGTATTTGCCCTTTGTGGCAAGAACAACAGTCCAGACCCGCTGGAAATCTTGTGCAGGACTCTCAGAGTCAACAGTTAAGAAATAACGCGATAATAAGAAAGAGAAAAATACAAACAATAGAAGAATACGCGATACAGAAGGTGGCAATATGGACAAGAACAAGAAAAAGGTGCTAATGTGTACAGTTTGGGATACAGTTTTAAATGACAGATAGTAATAATATGTCACATATATGGCACATGCTAAGTGTAGTCGTGAGATAGTTTTGGGTTATTACACATATTTCAATATTTGGGTTGGGTAGAGTTGTCACGTCCACTTTGAGCTTCACATCGGCTCTTCAGAAACCTTCAGGTGGCGACGCGGTGAGCTCTCTCTCTCTCTCTCTCTCTCTCTCTCTCTCTCTTAGTGGCTCAACCAATCAGGAATCGGGACAGATGCTCCAGCCGACCAGTGCTCCTCACATCTGGGTCAATATCACTATAAAGGGCCTTTGAGGTCCTCACTCAGTGCTCATGAAGAAGTAGCAGAATAATGAAACTCTGAGGTCTTATTATAAACGACCAAACATTTACACACATATCATTCCAATCATACGTCTTTTGAAACGTGTTTCCTTCACTTCATCCTGTGTTGTGTTTGATTGGCGGTACGAGGTGTTGGCGTGTCCCACACACACTGCTCCGCTAACTACAGTGTGTGTATTAAATGATTACATTATACTAAATCCTGCCCAAAAAGTATAAGTTAT
Organism: Pseudoliparis swirei; assembly: GCF_029220125.1. NCBI lineage: Eukaryota > Metazoa > Chordata > Actinopteri > Perciformes > Liparidae > Pseudoliparis > Pseudoliparis swirei. The sequence continues at coordinate 22,915,404 of NC_079395.1, read as the reverse complement.
TTGATAAAATGAGTCATTTTGATTATATATAATCTATTATCATAGTCACATCTAACCTGTTTCATGTGTCCACAGAAGACAGAGGGACACCTGGGAGGAGGAGGCCCACAGGTACCAGGTGGGTCTTGGAGAGACGGGAATGTTTAACACCTTTTCACAATAAAAGTTCCTTGAAAACCAATCGAGCCAGGTCCCATTGATCAACGCTCTGAAAATACATTCAATTATGTAATGTGTGTCTTTTTATCAGCATGTAAACTGTGAATAAATGTAGGGAAAAAATGTAGATTCAATTATTTGTATTGTTCATTTCAAGGAGTGAACCAAACTGAAAGAGTGTGTGTGTGTGTGTGTGTGGGGGGGGTACCGACTAACACAAGTCGTGTGTGTTTTGTCACATGCGACGCCGTGTGCAACCGACCCCTCCTGGCGGTGAACAATGAGCCGTTTCGGGGTGCGTGACTCTCCTCTTCAACTCGGCCAGTGAAAAGCACCGAGTTATCTTTTCTGATCCGAGTGACGGGCGCTCAGTGACGGCCTCGGCGAGCGGCGCCGGCCCGCGATGAGAGCGCGTGGCACAGCTGTAGAGGTTGTAACTGAGCAGGCAGATGATGCTGTTCGCCGCCTATTGTCAGCGACCAACACCTACACATTTACTGTCTCGTCTCAAACGCACAAAGCACGCCAGGGACCGGACGGGCAGGAGGTCCCCGCTCCCCTTTTCTTTCCTCCATTTTGTCTCCTCTTCTTTCTTCTCCGTCCTCTCAGGCCTGAGAAAGAGAGCGCAGGGCTTCGCCCCGGCAGCCTCGGCTCAGCCGGACCAGAACACACAGAGGCAGAAGAGACGCCCACTAATATACTGCCAACCATGGCTAATGTGACAGCCCAGGCTTCTATTCATTCACTCTCTCACACACACACACACAGACACGCACACACACACACAAGCACACTTCCATGCACACACAAATGGAGTCACAATCAGCCTCACACACTCAACAGTCAACACCCCAGTGGCACTCAAAGCCTTTTTAACACATGCTTTCACTCCAGTTGATAATGTGACAAGAAGGTGATGGGAACCCCCCCCCCCCCCCACGGCCCTCCACACTGGGGCCGTTCTCATTGTTGAGATGTGGATACAAGTCGGCCGACAATACAAAAGTATAAACTCGCCATTTATTTATGCATTTGCAACAACGTCCTCCCACATAACTCGCGGAAGGCCAGAATTAAGAAATATCCAAAAAATAAATAAATATTCCAATCTGAAAATATAGATTTTTTCTTTTTTGGTTTTCTTTTTCCTTTGAAGCAAAGTACATTTTCATTTAATGAGATTTCCTAGAGTTCATCTTAAAATAAGACCATGAAGGCTGGTTTCATGGAAGTCTGTATTTCATTAGATGAAGCCATTGGAATGTGATCGGTGTTGATACTGATATCAAATCATGATATTTGTGAACACACTCGCTGTGAGCTGCCTGACAGCAGCATTGTGAGCATGTTAGTGTCCTGGCATTAACACTTAGCTCTAAACACGGCGATGCTCAGTTTGATTTGACTAATAATGCCGGAGATGGAATGAAGTCATCACGTGACACACTCTCAGAGTGTTGAAGAGCCAGCACGAGAACATCCTACCCACACTCAAAACCAATAGAATCAGACAAAGGGTGCAATCGAAAAAATACATATATATATATATATGTACATATATATATATATTTCTTCGATTGAACCTTTTGTCTGATATATATATTTATACAGTATATATAAATATGTGTTTTTATATATTTATATATACATATATATATAAATATATATATAAATATTTATATAATATATATAGAGATATTATACATATATATAAATATTTATATAATATATATAGAGATATTAAATATATATATATATTTATATAATATATATAGAGATATTAAATATATATATATATATATGTATATTTCTTTATATATTATATATATAAATATATATAAACATGTATATAAATATATATATATATATATAAATATTTATATAATATATATAGAGATATTAAAAATAAATATATATATATATGTATATTTATTTATATATTATATATATAAATATATATATATATATATATATTTATATATGTATATAAATATTTAGATAATATAGATAGAGATATTAAATATATATATAAAAATATATATACTGTATATATATATTTATATATTATATATATAATATATATTTATATATTACATATATAGATAGAGAGATAGATAGATAGATAGTTTGTACTGGACACAGGTTTAATAATCTCATCTCATTAACATAACTGTTCAACGTAATATTAGAATAGGGAGCATTGAAGTCACACACATGCGTTCATTGCCTCGTGTAAGTAAGTATAGTTTATTTATATTTTGCACTTATCACAGACAAAGTGTCCCAAAGTGCAGGACAGGATTAAATTAAAACAATTTGGCGCCAAAAGCCAAAACATGAGTGTATATCCTCATAATTCAGCCGTTTGACCCGCAGCTAATGAGCAGAAACACACTCACAGGATACTCTGGAACCATTTTAAAACTTCATAAGTAGCCGGTTAAATAAATGGTGAAACTCCGTCTGCTGAGGCGTCTCTTCAGACATTCCAAAGAAACAAAGCATGACATCCAAAGGATCTGATTGGATCAACACCTCGAGAGGGGAGAAGAGAGAACATGTGTAATCTGGGTGAGCTGACCCTTTAAACAGCTTTGGCTCGTTGTTGTTCGTCCGGAGCGGCCGCCTCTGAAAGCTCTACATCATGTTCCGGTGACAGAGGACCGCTGGTCACTACTGCTTCATCTGGCTGACCGCAGGCATATTGAAGTAAATCAGATGTTCTGGGGTTTGACCCCTGCTGCCCTGACCTTCACCTGCCTCTCTGACCACGAGCTTTTAAATCAGCCCCCCATTCACAAGACTGGCCGAAGGTCCCCAAAGAAAAGGCCAGCACGCCTCCTCACAATGCAGCAGGACCGTGAGGCCATGAGAAAGGGACGCCGCCGGGTCAAGCCGGGCTCTTTGTCGCGGCGGCAGCTAATGGCACCGCGAGCACTAAACGCAACAACACGGCCATTCAGTGGGAGGAGCCTGAGGACGGCAGAACAACACACAATAGATTAAAGGAAACATACGGAGCAACGCCTCCTTAATCGCGGTATGGACTTAACGTGTTGAGGACGACGTCTTTACTTGGTCACGTGTCACGTGTTGATTTGTAGTTAAATACCCAGAGAGCAGCAGACCGGACGACTGCGACCACGACCACGACCACCACCACCACCACCACCACCATCACCACCACCACCACCATCACCACCATCACCACCACCACCACCACCACCATCACCACCACCACCACCACCATCACCACCACCACCACCACCATCACCACCACCACCACCATCACCACCATCACCACCACCACCACCACCATCACCACCATCACCACCATCACCACCACCACCACCACCACCATCACCATCACCACCATCAACACCATCACGACCACCACCACCACCACCATCACCACCACCACCACCACCACCATCACCACCATCACCATCATCACCACCATCACCACCACCACCACCACCACCATCACCACCATCACCATCACCACCACCATCACCACCATCATCACCATCACCACCATCAACACCATCACGACCACGACCACCACCACCATCACCACCATCACCACCATCACCACCACCACCATCACCACCACCACCATCACCACCATCACCACCATCACCACCACCACCACCACCATCACCACCATCACCATCACCACCACCATCACCACCATCATCACCATCACCACCATCAACACCATCACGACCACCACCACCATCACCACCACCACCACCATCATCACCACCATCACCACCACCACCATCACCATCATCACCACCATCACCACCATCACCATCACCACCATCACCATCACCACCACCACCATCACCACCACCACCATCACCATCACCATCACCACCACCATCACCACCATCACCACCACCACCACCACCATCACCACCATCACCACCATCACCACCATCACCACCATCATCACCATCACCACCATCACCACCACCACCACCATCACCACCATCACCACCACCACCATCACCACCACCATCACCATCATCACCACAATCACCACCACCACCATCACCATCACCATCACCACCATCATCACCACCACCATCACCATCATCAGCACCATCACCACCATCACCACCATCATCACCACCACCATCACCACCATCACGACCACCACCACCACCATCACCATCATCACCACCATCACCACCATCACGACTACCACCACCACCACCATCACCACCATCACCACCACCACCACCACCATCACCACCATCACCACCATCACCACCACCACCACCACCATCACCACCACCACCATCACCACCATCACCATCATCACCACCATCACCATCACCACCATCACCACCACCACCATCACCACCATCACCACCACCACCACCATCACCACCATCACCACCACCACCATCACCACCATCACCACCACCACCACCATCACCACCATCACCACCACTACCACCACCATCACCACCATCACGACCACCACCATCACCACCATCACCACCACCACCACCATCACCACCATCACCACCACCACCATCACCATCATCACCACCATCACCACCATCACGACCACCACTATCACCACCATCACCACCACCACCACCATCACCACCACCATCACGACCACCACCACCACCACCACCACCATCACCACCACCACCACCATCACCACCATCACCACCATCACCACCATCACCACCACCACCACCATCACCACCATCACCACCACCATCACCACCATCACCACCACCACCACCACCATCACGACCACCACCACCACCACCAACACCATCACCACCATCACCACCATCACCACCATCACCACCACCACCACCATCACCACCATCACCACCACCATCACCATCACCACCACCACCACCACCACCATCACCACCATCACCACCATCACCACCACCACCACCATCACCATCATCACCACCATCACCACCATCACGACCATCACGACCACCACCATCACCACCACCACCACCATCACGACCACCACTATCACCACCATCACCACCATCACCACCATCACCACCATCACCACCATCACCACCATCACCATCACCACCATCACCACCATCACCACCATCCTACCATCACCACCATCACCACCATCACCACCATCACCACCACCACCACCACCATCACCACCATCACCACCATCACGACCACCACCATCACCACCATCACCACCATCACCACCATCACCACCACCACCACCACCATCACCACCATCACCACCATCACCACCACCATCACCACCATCACCACCATCACCACCATCACCACCATCACGACCACCACCATCACCACCATCACCACCATCATCACCACCACCACCTCCACCATCACCACCACCGCGACCACGACCACGACGACCACGACCACGACTGGAGCGGCTTTAGCATACCTTAAAGGAACCACACAACATGTCCCTCTGAACACAATGTGATGTCTTATAGAGGAGGCAACCTCTGGTTGTATAGAAGTCTATGCTTCATGTGTTAGAGCTGCATTCTCTCTCCTGACCACCAGGGGGCGACTCCTCTGGTTGTATAGAAGTATATGCTTCATGTGTTAAAGCTGCATTCCCTCTCCTGACCAGCAGGGGGTGACTCCTCTGGTTGTATAGAAGTCCATGCTTCATGTATTAAAGCTGCATTCTCTCTCCTGACCACCAGGGGGTGACTCCTCTGGTTGTATAGAAGTATATGCTTCATGTGTTAAAGCTGCATTCTCTCTACTGACCACCAGGGGGCGACTCCTCTGGTTGTATAGAAGTATATGCTTCATGTATTAAAGCTGCATTCTCTCTCCTGACCACCAGGGGGCGACTCCTCTGGTTGTATAGAAGTCTATATAGTGACTGTACTTCTCTCTTTATGTATTCCCTCAGTAAACATTGTAAACGTGAGTTTATGTCTCAGTCTCTAGTTTCAAGTCTTCTTCTATACAGCATGATGTCATCATTTATACTTTATGGCCATTTAGAGTCAAACAGGACATACAGCAGGGGACGCGTTAGGGGCGGGGCTAATGTGATTGACAGGTTGTTGCTACTAGCAGAAGCGTATACGTATTAAAATCTCAACAACACTATATACCACAACAGGTTTTCTGGCCTTTCAGAAATACTTGACAATTGAAAAAGTATTTTCTTATTTAATCCAGAACTGTAGTAATATATAATGAGATTGTATTTTCTTAATTGCGCATCACGATACCTGGACAGAGGATTCCATTGACGGACGATGCATGATGATGTAACACGTCCACAGCTGAGGGGCGGAGCCACGGACCACACGGCGGCGCTGGAGAGGTCCGAGAGTCCAGAGTGTGATCCCGGAAGTTCTGCAGGACCTCCACAGACCGGATATGAAACCTAATAATCCAAAGTGTAACGCGTGGTATGACCACACACACACGCATGGAACACACTCGTCTTCATCATACGTCCCTTTGTGAACACACGCTGAGCCGCAGCATACATATTCATCCACCTCTTCATCCTCTCACACACACACACACACACGGACCCCCCGCCGACGTCGCGTGTGAATTGGTTTCTTCCTCCACTTGTTTTTCACCGACGCGACATTTTGATAGGAAGCAGGTCAAAGGTCACCAGGTGCAGGTCCTGCTAAGCCCTACTCATCCAGCTCTCCCCCGGAGCATGAATATTCATACGGCCGATCACTGAGACTTCAATTTGTCTTCTAGGCCACGGGGGAAACAAATACACTCTCTGAACACACACACACACACAGAGAGAGACACACACACACACACACACAGAGACACAGACACACACACACACACACAAAGACACAGACACACACACAGAGACACACACACACACAGAGACACAGACACACACACACACAGAGACACACACACACAGAGAGACACACACACACACAGAGACACAGACACATACACACACAAAGACACAGACACACACACACACACACACACACACACACACACACAGAGAGACACACACACACACAGACAGACACACACACAGACACACACACACAGACACACACACATATCACCTAATTATTACCTTATTATTACCTTATTATTACCTTATTATTACCTTATTATTGTTATTACACGCGTACTACTTATACGTTTGAAGTCTGTGCGAATAGAAACATCACATACCTTATAAAAGAAGTATGTTAGAAGTCAATACCCACAGAGCAGAGGCCTGTCCGCCCTGCTGCCAGCTGAGATATACTCTGATTATTTCTCCCTGTGAATGTTTTTTGGGAGTTGTTCCTGATCCGATGTGAGGTCAAAGGTCACAGGACGTTGTATGTGAACGGACTGTAAAGCCCTCTGAGGGGAGTTTGTCATTTGTGATTCTGGGCTTCACAAAATAAACTGAATTGAATCCAGAAGAACCAGCAGACACTAAACTCCTCCTCCATGGATAACTTTACTTTCATATTACAACACGCATTCATCAATTGACCTTTTGACCTCTTGAAGGTAACAGCCAAGACCTTTCTCTCCTCAAAGCTCCGGCTTACCGACGCGTTGTGTTTATTATCTGTGCCGCCTGTCACCGTGACACCCGGCGCTGTTTCCCCCGGCGCCGTGATGAAGTGAGAGGAGGTCAGAGGTCACGGCTCGTTTCCTCCTGCGGCTCCTGACCAGGAAGCCGAGACGCTCACGGCGGAGCGGCGCAGTGATCCACAGGCCTCGTATTGACTCGGCCCTGATTGGTCTGTGAGCTTAATGAGCCGAGATTACACCACTAGCTCAGATATGTCGGGGGGGGGGTTAAGCCCCCGGTCAATATGGAAGCTAACACCACAGACTGAGCTATCAGATGCACAGAAGCCGGCCTGTTAATTATACTGTTATACTACCATTGCAGATTAAAGGACTAAATATGATGATTTGAAGACGTGGGGGGGGGGGGGGGCTGTTGGTGTCTTGGCTCTCATGCAGTAGCAGATGCACTCTGCATATCACGAGTGCATCTGCTACTTAAAGACACATCCCATCAGAAACTGTAACTGTTCACGTGGATTAGATCAAATACAGTTTTATTTTATTGTGACATTTTTCTTCACAGCTGAAGCTTTAAATGTCGAAATGACATATATATATATATATATTATTTGGTTTTTATATATATATATATTTATACATATATATTACATAATTATATATATATACATATATATGTATATATTTATATATATATATTTATATATATATATATATTACATAAATATATATATATGTATATTTATTAATTTTCTTTAAATGGGGGAACTGGTGGAAATAACTTTCACTAATAGATATCACTGTTAAACTTCCCCAATTGATTACTTATATTATCTATTTTTATATCAATTAAATCTTCATGTCTGAATATGCAAATTGACATTTATTTATGAAATATATATGTATATATATATACATATATATCAGGATCAGAGTCTGAGACAATTAATTTTAGATCTATGAATTGTAAATTGACAAACATTTTGAATTTCAGGTGTATTGAGTAAAATAAATGAATAAAGAAATGTATTTTTGTACTTTCAGCAGAATTGAGTGTCTTTGTTGTGTCTTTGTCAAGTTGAGTCTCTGATGTTGTGTGTGTGTGAGACGCTGCGTCCTCAATAGCGCAGCATATGAGCGCCCATCTATCACCGCCCGGTGACACACGGCCATCAGCCACCCCGCCCCCACCCCCCCTCTACACACCACCAGGTCTGGGTATAGCCTCACATAACCCCAGTCCACACACACACACACACACACCATGACTTTGGCCACCTCCAGCCAGGTCCCGGCCTCCCCTCTGGCCCCTCTGGCCCCTCGGAGCTCATAGATCACCGCTGACACATCAGTAATTGAGCTGGGATAGATAAGGGCCAGCGGACGGGACCCCGGGGCCCTGACACCGCCGTCCCGAGCAAACACTGCGTGTCACCACGCCCCCCCCCACACACACACACACCCCCGCTGCTCTGTAGCTCTGTGCGTCTCGTTCAGAATAAACAGAAATCGAAGCTGCGGTCCAGATCACGTCTTCAGCCGTTGGCGTTCCGGTCAAAAGCTCTAAAAACAGGCCGAAACATTCCGGCTCACGTTTACCGAGAGGCAGTCCAAGTCCCGCCGGACGCCGACTGGACTCCTCCCTCCGGACACGGCTGAACTCTGGAGAAGGCCAAGAGCAGCCGTGTGTCTGTCCACGTGGCAGCGTGGGGTCCAAGAGGCCACACAGTGTTTTCACTGTAACGGATCACTCTGGAGTCAGTGCTGATGGGATGTGTTCACGGCCGGAAAAGAATCCCACCATGTGTGTTTGGATTTGTACCCATCAAGATGGATTGGTTCCCATTGGGTTCCATTGGTTCACATTGGGTTCCATTGGTTCCAATTGGTTCCCTTTTGGTTCCATTGGTTTCCATTGGTTCCTATTGGGTTCCATTGGTTCCCTTTGGGTTCCATTGGTTTCCATTGGTTCCTATTGGTTCCCTTTGGGTTCCATTGGGTTCCATTGGTACCCATTGGGTTCAATTGGTACACATTGGTTCCGATTGGGTTCCATTGGTACCCATTGGTTCCAATTGGCCCCCTGTGTCCTTCTGTCTGCCGTCAGGTACGATCTTCTATCTTCTGTTGTATCCGACTCGGACGTCGAACAGTTGTGTGTTGCCCCTTTAAAAGTTACTGCGTTGGCCTTTCTGTTGTTAATCAAGTTATTCAAATGTACAAATTAATTTTGAGAAAGCATGAACATCTCATAGTACTTGATGACACATTTGCTGCATTGCTTCTGATAATAATGCATTGAAAACATTTAGTTTTCAGTGGTTATGATCGGGTTAAAGCCTCTCGTAATGGGATATGGGTGAATCTGAGCAAGTCAACGATATATATATATATATATATATGAATATAAATCATGAGACAAATCGATTATGAAAATAACCACTAGCTGCAGCTCTATTTTCTTTAACCATAACACGTTATGGCAACTGCACGGACGTGTTTTCCCATTAGTGCTGAAGGTTCAAAAGCCAGCGAAGGCCGAAGAGAGGATCGGGCTTTAAATAAAGAGAGCGAGAACACGTTGTTAGCAGGACATACAAGCGTGATAAATTCCCGTGCGTCCTTTGTCAGTGAATACGTCTGGGCCCATATGCTGGACTACAAAGCTACGTGAAAGCAGCGTTTAAAAAGCCAGGCCTACCACATTAAAGCCTATAACAATCTCTGTTCATGGTAAGTTATCACTCTCAATTAATCACCTCCCACAATGGGATTTCTGATGTGTTCAAGCCCCCTGAAAGCTGCAGGTCAGGCCGAGGGCAGACTGACTCTCTGTTCCCCCATTCTCCCGTCCCCTCGCTCCTCTTTTCACTTCATCACATCTCTCAGACGCCAACTCCAGCGCCTTTTAAAAAAAACATTTTTCCGTACTCCTCAAAGCTTCCCCTTGAAAGAGTGCCGGAGCATCGGGAACTCCCAAACAAACAGAGGGATGGATGTAAGTGTGAAGATGTGTTTTGATGTGGGTCGTCTGACTGACTGACTGACTGGCTGAGAGCCTTTCTGCCTGATTAAAACCCCTCCCTGGTCATTCCACTGCGCTGTGTTATCCGATGAATGGTATTGTATTGTTGGGGCTCTCCCATTCCTGCGCTGCTGAATGGGTTTAACCACTGGTTTAGATTCAGTTACACGGTTCTGGTTGAAAGTGTCCCCCTCCCACCGCTTTGGACTCCATGGTTCCCTCCACTGACCTGTTTAGAAGCCGCCGTGGAAATGTCATGTCGCCCCTCCCATGGGCCGGACCCGACATTCACTTTGATAGGTAACAAAAAAATGACTCGGGATGGGAGTAAGCCGACGGCTTTTTTTAAGCACCGTGAATTGCCGATTTGCGGTGGAGCGTAACAGTGCGCGGCAGCGGAGGACTTTGAAGTGGAGGATGCGTGATCGGCTTCTGTCGCGGCGGCGTTGCTGGAGCGTGGAATACACCCTCAAAACAGAAAATACATGTTGTACACCACAAATACCACATTTTGGAAAACTTGTTATGGAGAATATACATTTGTAGTAATCACAGATCGCGTCGTTCATTGTCTCCCGCTGTAAAAAAAAAAGTCTAAAAAATGTTTTACTATTTCAGTATTTAGTGGTTGTTATATTTTATATCAACCTCGTTTTTTTAAAACCTAAAATAAGTTTTTTTGTGTAAATGTGTCAAAGAAATATGATGATGACGTGGAAACAAGAAATACTGCATGGAAATCATGAAAGTCTTAGTGGAGTTTAGTGAAGTTTAGTGAAGTTTATTTTATTTTATTTTAGTTCAGTTTAGTGAAGTTTATCGTAGTTTAGTGAAGTTTAGTTTAGTTTAAATAAGTTTAGTGAAGTTTAGTTTAGTTTAGATACGTTTAGTGAAGTGTATTGTAGTTTAGTGTAGTTTAGATTAGTTTAGTGAAGTTTAGTGTAGTTTAGATTAGTTTAGTGAAGTTTAGTGTAGTTTAGATTAGTTTAGTGAAGTTTACCTGAGTTTATTGTAGTTTAGTGAAGTTTAGTGAGGTTTAGTGAAGTTTAGTGAAGACTATTGTAGTTTAGTGAAGTTTAGTTTATTTTAGTTTAGTTTAGTCTAGTTTAGTTTATTGTAGTTTATTGTAATTTAGTGCAGTTTTGTGTAGTTTAATGAAGTTAAGTGTAGTTTAGTGAAGTTGTGTATTTTAGTGTAAACTAGTCTGGTGTAGTTTAGTGTAGTTTAGTGTAGTTTTGTTCATTGTAGTTTAGTCACATAACTTTATCTATAATACTCCAAATCTATGGAGCACATTCTTGCTCCAGAGGATAAATGTTTTCCGGTTTGAAAACGTCATCAACTTGCAGCCTCGTGCTTCTCGGAGAAGAATCTCCATCCGGTGGACGCTCAGTGGAGAATGTTGGGACGAGTCTAGTTTGAAGTCGGTGCCGACGTCTCATCACGCAACCTTTCAAACGACATCTTACGATAAGTTACTCGCCCGTTGTTCGTCTGTTGTCTGACGAATACATCTACGTCTTCATGGGGGAACCCCTTTGTGAGGTTTAGGAGACAAAACTACTTTGTTAGGGTCCAGGAAAAGATTGCGAAATAACTACGCAGGTACCGTCAGTGAAGTACGTGACAAAATACAGTCAACTGTCAACGGTCAACGGTCTTCTGGGTGAAAGATGTTGTGTTTTTTTAACCTATCCGACACTGACTGGGCTTTTGTGCTCTGGATCGTGACGATTACATTATAGATTAATCTCAGAATGACGAGCAAAGAATTTGAATCAACAGTTTTCAGTCAGATGTTCTGCAGGGGAACTCGGAGGGAAAGAAGAGTTTCTGCATTGAGGACTGAGATGTGATATATATATATATATATATTAGGGCTGTCAGCATTAACGCGTTAATCTATGCGATTAAGTTGGCCGCGTTAACGCACTAAAATATTTTAACGCAATTAACGCAACTTTGTTTACTTCCGGTGTTCGTTGAGAGTCAAACCGCGGCAGTACGGTTTAACACTGTTTCCGTTTTTAAAACAATTATTTCTCCGCGAAAATAAGGATCAGAAATCAGTTTAAACTCGTGGATGAATCAGTCGGGTTTCCTCCTGCTCCTCCTTCCTCCCGTCTCCCCCTCTGATACTCAGAGGAACGGAGGGGCGACGTGTCGGGTGACCCGGCGCGGAAAGAACTCGTCACACGAAACCTTCAACGTGATTGGTCAATCCGTTTGTCTGTCAACATTTTGCGAAAAAAACAACCAATGAACACTCAGTAAATCACAAAGGACCTCCCACCTCACAGGTGAGGCTCATTAGCAGCCTGTCAGTCAGAGAGCAGAGAACACGGCACCAGGACAACTGAGCCTCATTGAATAGAGCTGAGATTGTTCTGGAATGTTTGATGTATAACACGTGGGTATGTGTCATATGCAAACGCCTTTAAAAGGTGAATTTACATTTTTTGTAAAATGTATAAAATGCCCCCAGCCTCCAGAGGGTTAACGTGACATATGTGAATGTCAGTCAGTTACCAAGGCCACTGGTTCTGCTGCTGTTCAATGTTAAAGATGACAGGACCAATGGGGTCTCAATATACTTCTTTTTTTTTACTAATCTGATGTTTCACTGAAGAAACAATTTATCATCCACAATATTAAATACCTCGCTGGCACTTTATAGGTAGGAGCCTCTTTGAAAACACAGCTCTGTCTTTAAAAAGAATGAACTTTTAACTTTTAATTGTGATTAATCGCGATTAATCGCGATTAATCGCGATTAATCGCGATTAATCGCGATTAATGAATTTCAAAATGTGCGATTAATTAGTTAATTTTTTGTAATCGATTGACAGCCCTAGTATATATATATATATATATATATATATATATATACTGTAGCTTTGGAGACTCTGTCGTCCACTCGGAGGAACGCCGCCGCTCTTCAAAGGAATGTTTCCTCGGTGAGTAACAGCTCTCATTCATGGAGGCCATGACGAGGACCTTTTCTTTTACATGTAGCCGAGATGAAACAATCCCTCACTCCATTAATCGGATGCAGCCCGCGTGGGAGTCTGTGGTGGAGGGGGGGGAGGGGGGGGGGCGTAGGACCAATCGTCAAGACACGCAAACAACATCAACAATAACAACTGGGTTTATCCACGCTGAAGAACTGAGGCGCCAGAGGGGAGCTCGGTTCCAAGAGAGTGACTCCCACAGGGAGGAGTCCTCTCCGCCCAGTGGCCCCCAGTGGCCCCCAGCGGGCCGACAGCCCTGTAATCAATTAGCCGTCCTCTCTTCATGCGGCTGTCAATTAGACGGGCGGCTGATTGGGGATACCACCACTTTATTAGCTGATCCAGCTGAACTCCACTTCTGCTTACGAGGTTACTTACAACCGGTAACCCAATAACACTTTTACGTGACGTTCATTCGACACGTGTGTCCGACGGCGTCTCAATAAACCGTCTGCCTCTGGGGAGAAAACATCTTTTCTCAGCACTCAAAGCTTCATGAACACGATGTTATTAAATCATGTGAGGCAGGAACATCATCCCCACCCGGGTGGAGCCCCTCGGGCACAAAGGAAGCCCTCAGAGCGGCGAGGAGGCGTTGTGGGTTCATGAGAATATTCACCAGGAAGTTATAGAATAGTGACTTGTGATCAAGACGTTGGATCTCCTTACAATATATTTATCCGACAGTTTTTTGGGACAAGACTCTTAGAGGAGAGATCCTGCTGGATTGGATGGAGCGGTCCATCGTGTTCACACGTTCAGGCCTTTTGAATATATATTCCATCACAGAAGACGATGTAAATTTGGCTTCAAAGATTATGATGCATAATATTCACCTCCAGAGCTCACGACGAAAACAACCGCTCCGCCAAATAAATCAACTCGCTACACTCAAAAAAACGATTCAAGCCCTTCTTAGAGATGACACATTTAAATATTGTTTGATACATTTAAATAAATCAATTACAAAACGAAGATATTTATATTGAATGGGTGTAACACAAAATGTAGGAATACTTTCATTTATTAGATTTATTTAGGTTACACTCACAAAAACGATTCAAGCCCTTCTTCGAGGTGACACATTTAAATATTATTTGATACATTTAAATAAATCAATTACAGAAATAGATATTTATATTAAATGGGTGTAACACAAAATGTATACTTTCATTTATTAGATTTATTTAGGTTAGATGGTGTGCATATCAACTCAAAATAAATGTGTTTCATTGAGGACTACCCTTTGCGCATGCGCCAGCTGAAAATCAGTTGTTTACATGAGGTGAACACACTTTCAGGGCTGTACGTCTGTGTAGTGGCTAGCACTGTCGCCTCAAAGCCAGAGGTCCGTGGCTTCAATTCCCAGTCGAGGCGTTCCTTCTGTGTGGAGTTTGCATATTTTGTTCGTTAGTTAGTTTATATTTTGAGTTGGACAAACACAAATTAATTTAATTTAATGAATATCGTTATTTTATTTTAGATGTATTTGATACAAATGAGTTGGACTAACTTAATTACATTTTATTGCACTGATGTGCTAAATTTGAGTTGGAGTGGCATATAATTATTGGATGGAAAACCTGCCAACAATTTAATT